>NC_056735.1:303825329-304100329 GCF_019279795.1 Protopterus annectens | reverse complement strand
CCTTCTGCTTAGACAGATTTAAATCAATTCCTTGAGGGTCTTCATATAGTGGGAATAAACATCTGTAGATGTTATTAAACTCATTCAGTTACATCTAGTCTGAAAACCAAAGGTGTAGTGATGTCTTGTAGTTTTGCTTCATGAAGGGATGATAGAAGGGAGATGATAACCCAGTGGTAGGTATGAATGCTTGACGGTTTTGCAACATTTCTTGGAATTATTCAAGCATCCATTGCTTCAGCTGGCTTTTATTGAAAAAAAAATAACAGCTCAATGGTCAGATTGACTAGTTCAGTATTCATATACATTTAATGATTTTCCTGGAAATAACTTTGTTTGCTAGTGGATTGTCATAACTCTAACCTAAAAAGGAAGCTGCCCTATTTCCAGTCATTACTTGCTGTCCTTTGTCACTTTCCCACACATAATGCAAACTTAAATTATTCTTTCCTTGACTGCTGCCATATGCAAAAATGATGAGGAATGTTCCGAACTTACCTTACTTTGTACTCTCTCTCTCTCTCTCTCTGTCTCTCTCTCTCTTTCATCCCTTAATAGCTTTATCTACATGATGCAAGTTACAACTGTGTTAATACCTCTAATAATTTATGACTATGCTAGAAGTCAGTGATTGGTTTCAATAGTTAGTGAATTTCATTGTAAAATATCTGCTCACTGCAACCCCATCTACTCAGCCCACTTTGAGAAATAATAGCTTAACATCAAATGATGTACTTGCAGTGAAAAGCATAATATTGTGAACTTGCACTGTTCCGTGATTAATAAGCTGAAGCTGAGCTGATATAATGAATCTGAAGAAGTTACCCTTTCCCAAGACTCTTTTGAACATAAATAGTTCATCCAGATTTAACAGTAATGTCTGTGATGAGGATTTATTTCATAGGTTACTTCACTTATGACAGCTTAATTTTATTTAAGGCACTTGATGGATGAGAACAAGCTACCCAAGACAAACTAATCAGGCTTAAGTTCAGTACAACAAAACTGCCATTGGAAGGGTGTGTGGTAGGTCAATTGTAAGGTAGAGTCTCTTTGGGGGTACATATAATTTGTGTCTTTCGGCTTTTCCCGGTTAGGGGTCGCCACAGCGGTACTAATGATTGGCAGTTGATTTTTACATACCGGCTTGCCAGGCCTGATGCACAACCTTCAACGAAGGTACATATAATATAGAGCTTAAAATAATTGCTGAGTAAGCATTTCCAACAAGACTATCAATATAATAACCTGCAGATTCAGAACAGCACATTTGATTATCTTAAGTTAAAAATGTCACAGTTATAAAGCAATGCACATTCCCAGTATTAGATTGATTCTTGTAAAGAAAGGTTCACAGGTTTCAAACATTCAGCCCATACCTTTGTCGTTGATCTCACCATCTCACCTACATGTTGAGGTCATCAGTGGTAATCTAGTCATAATGCTAATGCATAGTATTGGAAAGTTTTGCAGGCTTCAAATGCACTTATTTTTTCTTTAGCTAAAAGAAAAGAGGTCCCCACTGGAAAATAATTTGTCTTTGTTTACTTCATCATTGCACCATAAGAAGTCATCTGCAGGCTCTACTATTCTTGTTGCCTGTAAGTTTGTATAACCCTTGTTTCAGGCCATAGGTTGTAAGTATGTCCTGAATATTAAATATATATATATATATATATATATATATATATATATATATACGCGCGCACACACTTATTTTAGATCGTCTTATTACTAGCCTATTGCTCAGAGTTTCAGCTTTCATTGTTTTACCTTTATACCACATACTCTGTACAACTGCAAAGTTGCATGATTATTACATATTGTGTATGCTGTAGTATTAAGTTGTTACTTGTTAATATCTGGGTCATGGCAGAAAAGGGTTAGCAGATCAGCTCATTTACCCAGAAAACAAAGGAAAATGAGTGAATGCATACTGTTTATTTAAAGATACAACTTTTTACAAGGTCAGGTGGTGTGGACAAATGTGCAGAGCAATGTTATGCTGAACCTGTACTAACGTTTAGAATATTTAAGAGATAATGATTAAACACGTATATTTATACACATCCATATATTAGGGTTACCACCTTTCATTGTGACCAGAACTGGACCAAGGCCACACTTCTCGCACTTCCCATAACCCTGCCCATCTTTTCCCCTCTCTCCCACTGCTGTCCATTTCATGATATCATCATCACATCAGGTGAGGAGGAATGCCCTCTTTTTTCACTAGGGATGCTTTTTTTCTGCCAATTTACTATGCTTTTCTGTAAAAAAGCATAGTAAATCTGCCAATTTAGCAAACTCCGACAGTCTGTTTCTTTTTCGTTTTAACAGAATGCTGGAGTTCATACAGTGTTTTCTTTACTACTGGAAATCTGTTTGATTTCTAGATAATTTAGACAAAAACAGACAGTTGGCACTGCTAATACTAGATAGATATATACAGAGAGAGAGAGAAAGATATATATATATATATATATATATATATATATATATATATATATATATATATAGGTCTACCTGAAAATGCTGAAATTCCACAACGCTGACAACAAGAACACCGACACCGGAAGATCGACAATGGAGAAGACCGAAAGTTGAGAATCCCGATGCTGAGAACACTAACATGTTAAGGTAAGTGTGTGATAGGGACAGACGTTAGGGTCAGGGTGTGGGTAAGGTAAGTGTGTGATAGTGACAGACGTTAGGGTAGGGTGCGGGTCAGGTAAGTGTACGATACTGATGGACTTTAGGTTTAGGGGTGGGTTAAGTGAGTTAGGGTTAAGGTGCGGGTAAAGTAAGTGTGCGATAGTGACAGACTTGAAGGTTAGGGGCGGATTAAGTGAGTTAGGGTTAGGGTGCGGGTAAGGTAAGTGCGCGATAGTGACGGACCTTAGGGTTAGGGTTTGGGTTAAGGTTAGTGCATAGATAGCTGTGTATGTAAGGTTTAGTGTAGGTTTGTAAAGTTTTTGGTGTGCTTGTGTTGTGTGTGTGTTTTTCGGGAAAGGTATTTGTTTTGTTGATTGTCGGGATTGTGGTATGTTGGGCATGTGAAGTTTCGTGTTTTTGAATATTCGTTTTTTTTTCGTGTCGGTTATTGCGTTGTCAGTGTTTTGGCGTGTTGGTGTTATCAGGTAGACCCATATATATATATATATATATATATATATATATATATATATATATATATATATATATATATATGGTTCCACTTTATAATCTCAAAATACTAGAATCATGAAATTCAGTATCACGAGACTGTAAAGCCGAAACACCATAATCCCGTAAACTTAAAAGCACGAAGTTTGGAATGCCGATATGTAGAGTATACTGCGGAGTGTAAGTTTACATTGTGGAACAATTGACAAGTGGAAAATTGTGCCATATATGCGATGATATAGACAGACTCCTTTATTGCTCCTGGAACAATCGGAGATATCTATCGAACATCAATATATATATATATATATATATATATATATATATATATATATATATATATATATATATATATATTGGTATTAGTGATGCTTTCAAGAATGTGTTAGGTTGACAGCTATTAGGTCACCAGCATATGGCTAACTAGGCAGTTGATCAGCAGATTTATGAGCTCACACAAATGTAGGGATTAGGAAATTTGTTCTTACCCCTTGTTTGTGAAATCTCAAAGTTAGTAAACATATATATATATATATATATATATATATATATATATATATATATATTTATTTATTTTTTTTTTTTTTTAGAAGTTGCATGTGCCAAATGTGTAGTAGAGTGTCCGATAAATTGTTCTTGACCTTTTGTGGTCAATATTATTATAAATGACATTGGATGTTTTAGATTAAATGTGGTGCACACACACACAGACATATATATATATATATATATATATATATATATATATATATATATATATATATATATATATATACATATATATATATGTTTCCATATTTTATTTGATCATACAGTTGATCTTATGTTATACAGAATACATAAGTGTTAGATGAGCTGTAAAAAGAAAACAAGCATTCACTCTCATATGTAATAGATGAACAAATGCAGTCATTCTAATTTCAGTGATAGTTTATAACTCACTAGGACTTCATCGGCATAAAGGTTTGCTAATATCTCATTGGACCTGCCACTCACTAGCTCAACATAAAAGCAAGATGCACATTCAGAGTTAATTCCTTTACCAGTTGTGCTATTATGACAAGGCTTTGGAAAAGAACACTGCCTGTTAATGGCGGGGTTTTTCACTCATCACTATAATTAACAGCCTTTTGTCTTATTTATCTTATGGTAGGTCTCTGAGCTGAACAAAGATTCACACTTGCGTTTTTCTGCTCCTTAACAGCACAGTCCTTTGTAACAAGTTTTTCACTCATCACTATAATTAACAGCCTTTTGTCTTATTTATCTTATGGTAGGGCTCTGAGCTGAACAAAGATTCAGACTTGCATTTTTCTGCTCCTTCACAACACAGTCCTTTGCAACAAGTGTTTGTTCTTATTTCTTGTGAATTCTTTTAGACTTAGTATTTGATATGGTCTGTTTATTTATATTCTATATGAAGCATCCCACCAGGAGTGGCCTTAGGTCAACTGTTGCCCTAGACAAAAGGGCTCTACAGCGCCTCCCTCACACCACTTAGTGCCCCCATCCTAGTCTACCTACACCTAATAAATACTGGAAAAGTGCCTCTGCTAGACTGGCACCCTAGGCAGCTGCCTAGTTGACCTATGCCTAAGGCCGGCTATGCATCCCACTAATGCCTTGATCTCATAATGTCTTTTGAAATGAAGATTGTTAAAAGAGTGATAATTGGTAGCCCTTACAGTCTCCAGTACCCCATATGTGTTAAGTATTTTACCAAGAGTTGGATCTGAGTACATGGAATGCAGTGATTCCAAATCTGGAAGTTTTGAGTATCTATCCCTCCTGGACATTTGCAGTTATCACTAAATGCAGTCTTGGGTATTGACTAGGCTTAAAATGACCTCTGGGTCGATAACCTAGTAATCTCCTATGTTACTATGATCAATTAAAAATTGTAAGTGCTCTTAAAACAATGCCTTTGGTTCTCTTTAGAATTCAAGTATTTCTGAATGATTTTTTTTTGCATTATATGGGCTTAGTAACTAGTATTGAATTGTATGAGATTCTTTCACTGATTTTATGTGGATAACCCCTCATTCCTCAATCGTGCCCAGACTCTTTTCACTTCTCACCTTTTTCTTTTTTATCCTTTACAGCCACTATAGGAACAAACAATATTTTTATAACCTCGAGTTTCTTTTTTTTCTAAGTCATACCACAGCAGACTGTATTCTATCATTTTTACACATACTATAT
The DNA here is from genome assembly GCF_019279795.1 of Protopterus annectens. NCBI lineage: Eukaryota > Metazoa > Chordata > Ceratodontiformes > Protopteridae > Protopterus > Protopterus annectens. The sequence goes on along the minus strand of NC_056735.1, from coordinate 304,094,962 downwards.
TTATACTACTCTGTTTTCTTTATCCTGATCCATCTTTCAAAACAACGCTTCCCAAGTAATAGTCCATTTGATATGAATTGTAAGCTGTTTTCTTGTCTGCATTCCTTCTATATCCCATCTGATAATTATGTTTGAGATGATCCTGTGCCTGACCAAATCTACGTCCTTGTTTAACACATTATTAATATTTCTTTGCTTTTGTCATCACTCTCTTCTGTCTCTGTATCTCTGTCTCTGCTTTGTACCCTGCTTCCTTAATATGTGCTTGTGCTCTGTCTTTTGGCTCTGTTTCTCACAGACATGTATTTCCCTCATTTCGTTGTTGACCCTTATATTACCACTTTTGCATATAATAGTTATTTTTTTTTGTTTTGCTTTGTATTTCATATAAACATGTTCTAGAGTAGAAAATGAGGATACTCTCTTCCACAGTATCTACACTGTCTCTTTAACTCATTTTGTTTTCTGAGGTATTTATTAATTTTCTTTATATATTTTCTATCTCCTTCAGTCACGTTTTTCTTGTATAATTATTTCATTTTCTTACTTATTAGTCTATTTGTCTTTACATCACTCCGTATCATTGTGTTTATTTCTGACATGTCGATGGATCTGACATAATCTTGAATCTTTTCTATGCTTAATCAGTGCTGTCCACCTAACTTTGCCACTGCTGCATGTTTATTAATTGCATTTTTATAATTTCTGTGACACCCCACCACTGGACCAGTAATCAAGGAGCTTCAATCCTCACCACTAGCACCAGTGGAGGATGTGTGCTAGGAGGATGAAAAGTGCACACACAGTATTTCCAGATGCAGCTCTCTCCACCAAGTGCAATTTCCCTTAAGAGCACACAGAGATCACAGTCAGTCCAGGACTGGTTTCTCCCTCTTTCTCCAGATCCCCAGTAAGACTCCCCACTGGTATGGCTATAGAGTTGAGATCTCGGCTGAGACCTCCAACACCCTCTGTGCCCAACTAGTGCTTCATGTCCCTACCCAAATAGCTGACACACACACTCTATGAGGTTTGATTTATACACACATCCACACACACACACACACACACACACACACACACACACACACACACACACACACATTCATGGGAAAGGCTGGCACAGGTTTACTAACTATGCCACCTTTTGCCCAGACTATAAAGTAGTTATCACTGCCACCAGCCAGTGCCTTATCAGCTACTTTAAAGCCCTTCACAAAGGATGTCCAATCTTGCTGTGCAATGTTACTATCAATATAAATGGTAGTTTGACAAAGAGCAAGGCTATTAGGAGTGGCCCACAGTGTCACCAAATAAATATGCAAGTACTCTCAGAACTTAAATATCTCTAGACAGATCAGCCACAATGAAATGTTTAAATATATTTAATAATACATAATAAAAAAACAAGACAATACGAAATATATATTTACAATAACATCAGAGATCAAAATCACAGGAAATATTTAAAACAACATTGCAGGACAGTCTCAAATAAATAAAGAAAATATCTAACCTAAGCTTTGCTATATTCCTGACAATATCTAAGAAAGTTATACTATAACCTAAGAACTTACTACAGAGCAAGGTAGATGTGTGGTGAATAGATCTTCTCTAGTTGTCAGGTCAAAGACAGAGTACAGAATGCAGAGTCTCTCTCAGAGAATTCTTAAATTAACATCTCAAATATTACTTCTGGGATAGCTTGCAGAATGACATTATTTCTTGTCATCTGACTCTATCTCAAATGAAACTCCCACTGCTGAAAGCTAGCAGTATTTAGCATCCACCTGTGAAAATACATAGACAAGGGTTTTTTCTCAGATCTGTGCAGCTGTTGGAAGTCATAAAAAAACGCTTCCACATCTCAAGCCTAGTAATTATTTCTCCTTCAAGACAACATAGAGAGCTTCCTAGTATAGGCATCCTGTCTCTTGCTGTCATAAAGTAATTTAATTCCAGCTATTTTTCTGAAGTTTTGCTGGAATGAAGTTAATGCCCTGTGTTCCAGTTTCAACTGTTAAAATATATACATTTAAACAGTTACACTAGTGTATGTGCATTTCTGTTCTCTTCCAGCAGAGCACACTGTGGATCCATTTTTAAGCTTAGTACTTTATGAAATATCTTTTCAACACATGTCTGTACAAACGTAATTTGATATATACATGACAGTTCGAATACATTTGTAACACAAGCATCTTACATAAAGCAAGCTGACATTCACAAATGACACATAACCATTAACAAAATTGCAGGCAGCTGTGCTGGCAGTATGTCCCTTTGTTACACTTCTATATAAATCATGTTGATATTCACAAATAACATATAATTATTTAGAAAATTCCAGCTAGCTGGGCTTGCAGTATCTCCTTTCGTCACAATTTCATTAAAGTCCATTAACTTACAGTTTATTGCTAGAGCCATCAGCCTAGTATAATACAGCTACATGTACTCATTTTCATTCTGTCTTCTACTTCCTAACTTATGTATCTCTATGTCTCTCTATATCTTTAGGTTCCAAAATGGCTGTTTAGCTTATCTAAACTATCATGGAATATGCCAACTGACCCTGCTACAGTTCTGTGCATGTTTTGTAATTTGTTTCACTGCCATATGTCATAATAAGGCAGCTATTTTAGTTTCAATTTCTATGCTTAACATTTTTGCATAGTTCTAAAATCTGTCTTCTTTGTATGTGATCTTACATTTTTGTGTTAAAGTCTGATTCAAACACTGTCAAGCTAGGAATCTTCACAAGTGTCTCTCATTTCTCCTGTTACCTATTATAATTTTATATGCATTTTATTTTGTTTGCACCCTCTTTCTAATAGTCATTTATACACTATTCATAAAAATGACACTCATCTTTGATCTTTTTTCCTTTGACTGCAGTTTTCTGCTCCAATTCTTTCATTTTGTGTATTGGAAAAATAAACATGTGGCCACATGAAAAAAAAAATGTTCCCAGCATTTTACACTTCTTTTCAGTAAATAAAGTTTTGTTTGATATCTCTTGGATGCATTTCTTCATCACCAGTTATAATGGTGTATATTTGTGGTGTCAGTTAATGCCTTAATTCAGTACATTTGGTAATGCTGTTGACAGGATGCCTACTATGTCCCATCCTTTGGTTTACAATCTTACAAACATGGTGTTGTGTGTGTTTTATAGCAGCTTCAAGTATGGGTACACTAGGTAGTACAACTTGCAGGTCATAGTACGAAACCTCAATTTAATGACTGTTTCATTTTCTGTACACTGAGTGAGCTAGACTATCAAAAAATAAATAAATGTTGTAAACAACTGTCATTACCTGGCAGGTAGACTGACCTAGGATACTTTTACAGCAACTGTCCAGGGACTTCAGGATGTAATGTTATACATAACATTACCCAAGTCAATACTGTACAGATGAGTCTTCAACTTTTCGGTGGTGTGATGTATTTATTTTGGACCCTGCTTCTTGGTTGCTGTCATTTTGGTAATGTATAATTGTTGTTAGTATACCATTGAAAGCATTATCCCGTCCCATGTACTGCCACTACATGAATGTCGCCAAGGCCGCTATAATAAGGGAGTACCCAATTCTATGGTGTAGACAGTTATTACAGTGTTTTACAATGTATTTACTCATAATTAAATTGCCTTCCAATAACAATGTATTATATTTATTATGTTTTAAAAGGTAATGTTTAGTTGTTGTCTGAGATGATCTTATGGGAAGCAAAAATGATTTTTTTAAAAGTAAAACAGAAACATATCTAACTATTCCAGAATATTCTGCATCAGACTCGCTGCTGCTCTTTTCTCTTTTTTATTTTTTTTAATTGATTTATTTATTTTTGCTATCTCTAAATTCAAAGACCATATTTCATCAGAGTACTGCTTTTCCTTTTCCGTGTTGCTTGTGAGACTTTAGACATTGAAATATTTCTGACCATGATGGAGTGCACTGCACCACAGACACTGCTGTCTCTTCTTTTTGTCTGTAACTTTTATTTAGACTTTAGAAAATTCTAACTGGCAGAGAAAGCCATATCAAGATGCTTAGGTTCTAGACTTGTTAGATTTCAGTTAACTGCTGTAGGTAATTGGAAATAATGATTGCACATGCAGTTATAGGTTTTCTGTAATTATCCGTCTGACATAATTTTCTTCGCTTTTTTCTTTGTAAGAGAAATATTGTCTTATATATGTAATCAGATCATTTTTAAAGTAGAGATTTTATTGATACATTTGATAAAGATTGTAGATGATTTATATTTAGTGAATGACATCCTCACTACATTGGTGTGACAACTGTTATCTACTCTTATGTAGAAAGGGATGGTTGGTTCTCAAGTATCATATGTAATATTGTCTGGCACGTTAAAAGCATAGCCACTAACTGAAGACTTGATATAAGATTAGAAGTTGCACTGGCAGCCACATACAAGGAATACAGGCTGGTGTTATTTCTACAGGACAGATTTCAGTACAGCCTCTTAGAAATTGTTGCCAGTGTGTATGTCTGTGAAAACGAAAGGAGTTAAGTCTCAGTTACTGCATGTAGGTTGGCATTAGAAGGCACTGGTCTCAGACTGTGCTAGACAAAATCTGATGGATGAGAACAAGCTACCCAAGACAAACTAATCAGGCTTAAGTTCAGTACAACAAAAGTGCCATTGGAAGGGTGTGTGGTAGGTCAATTGTAAGGTAGAGTCTCTTTGGGGGTACATATAATTTGTGTCTTTCGGCTTTTCCCGGTTAGGGGTCGCCACAGCGGAACTCCGGTCCGCTAATGATTGGCAGTTGATTTTTACGTACCGGCTTGCCAGGCCTGACGCACAACCTTCAACGAAGGTACATATAATATAGAGCTTAAAATAATTGCTGAGTAAGCATTTCCAACAAGACTATCAATATAATAACCTGCAGATTCAGAACAGCACATTTGATTATCTTAAGTTAAAAATGTCACAGTTATAAAGCAATGCACGTTCCCAGTATTAGACTGATTCTTGTAAAGAAAGGTTCACAGGTTTCAAACATTCAGCCCATACCTTTGTCATTGATCTCACCATCTCACCTACATGTTGAGGTCATCAGTGGTAATTCAGTCATAATGCTAATGCATAGTATTGGAAAGTTTTGTAGGCTTTCAAATGCACTTATTTTTTCTTTAGCTAAAACAAAAGAGGTTCCCACTGGAAAATAATTTGTCTTTCTTTACTTCATCATTGCACCATAAGAAGTCATCTGCAGGCTCTACTATTCTTGTTGCCTGTAAGTTTGTATAACCCTTGTTTCAGGCCATAGGTTGTAAGTATGTCCTGAATATTAAATATATATATATATATATATATATATATATATATATATATATATATATATACGCACGCACACACTTATTTTAGATCGTCTTATTACTAGCCTATTGCTCAGAGTTTCAGCTTTCATTGTTTTACCTTTATACCACATACTCTGTACAACTGCAAAGTTGCATGATTATTACATATTGTGTATGCTGTAGTATTAAGTTGTTACTTGTTAATATCTGGGTCATGGCAGAAAAGGGTTAGCAGATCAACTCATTTACCCAGAAAACAAAGGAAAATGAGTGAATGCATACTGTTTATTTAAAGATACAACTTTTTACAAGGTCAGGTGGTGTGGACAAATGTGCAGAGCAATGTTATGCTGAACCTGTACTAACGTTTAGAATATTTAAGAGATAATGATTAAACACGATATTTATACACATCCATATATTAGGGTTACCACCTTTCATTGTGACCAGAACTGGACCAAGGCCACACTTCTCGCACTTCCCATAACCCTGCCCATCTTTTCCCCTCTCTCCCACTGCTGTCCATTTCATGATATCATCATCACATCAGGTGAGGAGGAATGCCCTCTTTTTTCACTAGGGATGCTTTTTTTCTGCCAATTTACTATGCTTTTCTGTAAAAAAGCATAGCAAATCTGCCAATTTAGCAAACTCCAACAGTCTGTTTCTTTTTCGTTTTAACAGAATGCTGGAGTTCATACAGTGTTTTCTTTACTACTGGAAATCTGTTTGATTTCTAGATAATTTAGACAAAAACAGACAGTTGGCACTGCTAATACTATATATATATATATATATATATATATATATATATATATATATTTATTTATTTATTTATATATATATATATATATATATATATATATATATATATAGAGAGAGAGAGAGATATATATATATATATATATATATATATATATATATATATCTATATATATCTATATATATATATATATATATATATATATATATATATATATATATATATAGCCCTACCTGAAAATGCTGAAATTCTACAACGCTGACAACAAGAATACCGACACCGGAAGATCGACAATGGAGAAGACTGAAAGTTGAGAATCCCGATGCTGAGAACACTAACATGTTAAGGTAAGTGTGTGATAGGGACAGACGTTAGGGTCAGGGTGTGGATAATGTAAGTGTGTGATAGTGACGGACGCTAGGGTAGGGTGCGGGTCAGGTTAGTGTGCGATAGTGACGGACTTTAGGTTTAGGGGTGGGTTAAGTGAGTTAGGGTTAAGGTGCGGGTAAGGTATGTGTGCGATAGTGACAGACTTGAAGGTTAGCAGCGGATTAAGTGAGTTAGGGTTAGGGTGCGGGTAAGGTAAGTGTGCGATAGTGACGGACCTTAGGGTTAGGGTTTGGGTTAAGGTTAGTGCATAGATAGCTGTGTATGTAAGGTTTAGTGTAGGTTTGTAAAGTTTTTGGTGTGCTTGTGTTGTGTGTGTGTTTTTCGGGAAAGGTATTTGTTTTGTTGATTGTCGGGATTATGGTATGTTGGGCATGTGAAGTTTCGTGTTTTTGAATATTCATTTTTTTTCATGTCGGTTATTGCGTTGTCGGTGTTTTGGCGTGTCGGTGTTATCAGGTAGACCCATATATATATATATATATATATATATATATATATATATATATATATATATATATATATATATATATATATATATATATGGTTCCACTTTATAATCTCAAAATACTAAAATCATGAAATTCAGTATCACGAGACTGTAAAGCCGAAACACCATAATCCCGTAAACTTAAAAGCACGAAGTTTGGAATGCCGATATGTAGAGTATACTGCGGAGTGTAAGTTTACATTGTGGAACAATTGACAAGTGGAAAATTGTGCCATATATGCGATGATATAGACAGACTCCTTTATTGCTCCTGGAACAATCGGAGATATCTATCGGACATCAATATATATATATATATATATATATATATATATATATATATATATATATATATATTGGTATTAGTGATGCTTTCAAGAATGTGTTAGGTTGACAGCTATTAGGTCACCAGCATATGGCTAACTAGGCAGTTGATCAACAGATTTATGAGCTCACACAAATGTAGGGATTAGGAAATTTGTTCTTACCCCTTGTTTGTGAAATTTCAAAGTTAGTAAACATATATATATATATATATATATATATATATATATTTATTTATTTATTTTTTTTTTAGAAGTTACATGTGCCAAATGTGTAGTAGAGTGTCCGATAAATTGTTCTTGACCTTTTGTGGTCAGTATTATTATAAATTACATTGGATGTTTTAGATTAAATGTGGTGCACACACACTTATATATATATATATATATATATATATATATATATATATATATATATATATATATATATATGTGTGTGTTTCCATATTTTATTTGATCATACAGTTGATCTTATGTTATACAGAATACATAAGTGTTAGATGAGCTGTAAAAAGAAAACAAGCATTCACTCTCATATGTAATAGATGAACAAATGCAGTCATTCTAATTTCAGTGATGACTTCATCGGCATAAAGGTTTGCTAATATCTCATTGGACCTGCCACTCACTAGCTCAACATAAAAGCAAGATGCACATTCAGAGTTAATTCCTATACCAGTTGTGCTATTATGACAAGGCTTTGGAAAAGAACACTGCCTGTTAATGGCGGGGTTTTTCACTCATCACGATAATTAACAGCCTTTTGTCTTATTTATTTTATGGTAGGTCTCTGAGCTGAACAAAGATTCACACTTGCATTTTTCTGCTCCTTCACAACACAGTCCTTTGCAACAAGTGTTTGTTCTTATTTCTTGTGAATTCTTTTAGACTTAGTATTTGATATGGTCTGTTTATTTATATTCTATATGAAGCATCCCACCAGGAGTGGCCTTAGGTCAACTGGTGCCCTAGACAAAAGGGCTCTACAGCGCCTCCCTCACACCACTCAGTGCCCCCATCCTAGTCTACCTACACTAAATAAATACTGGAAAAGTGCCCCTGCTAGAGTGGCACCCCAGGCAGCTGCCTAGTTGACCTATGCCTAAGGCCGGCTATGCATCCCACTAATGCCTCAATCTCATAATGTCTTTTGAAATGAAGATTCTTAAAAGAGTGATAATTGGTAGCCCTTACAGTCTCCAGTACCCCATATGTGTTAAGTATTTTACCAAGAGTTGGATCTGAGTACATGGAATGCAGTGATTCCAAATCTGGAAGTTTTGAGTATCTATCCCTCCTGGACATTTGCAGTTATCACTAAATGCAGTCTTGGGTATTGACTAGGCTTAAAATGACCTCTGGGTCAATAACCTAGTAATCTCCTATGATACTATGATCAATGAAAAACTGTAAGTGCTCTTAAAACAATGTCTTTGGTTCTCTTTAGAATTCAAGTATTTCTGAATGATTTTTTTTTTGCATTATATGGACTTAGTAACTAGTATTGAATTGTATCAGATTCTTTCACTGATTTTATGTGGATAACCCCTCATTCCTCAATCGTGCCCAGACTCTTTTCACGTCTCACCTTTTTCTTTTTTATCCTTTACAGCCACTATAGGAACAAACAATATTTTTATAACCTCGGGTTTCTTTTTTTTCTAAGTCATACCACAGCAGACTGTATTCTATCATTTTTACACATACTATATTTATACTACTCTGTTTTCATTATCCTGATCCATCTTTCAAAACAACACTTCCCAAGTAATAGTCCATTTGATATGAATTGTAAGCTGTTTTCTTGTCTGCATTCCTTCTATATCCCATCTGATAATTATGTTTGAGATGATCCTGTGCCTGACCAAATCTACGTCCTTGTTTAACACATTATTAATATTTCTTTGCTTTTGTCATCACTCTCTTCTGTCTCTGTATCTCTGTCTCTGCTTTGTACCCTGCTTCCTTAATATGTGCTTGTGCTCTGTCTTTTGGCTCTGTTTCTCACAGACATGTATTTCCCTTGTTTCGTTGTGGACCCTTATATTACCACTTTTGCATATAATATTTGCTTTGTATTTCATATAAATATGTTCTAGAGTAGAAAATGAGGATACTCTCTTCCACAGTATCTACATTGTCCCTTTAACTCATGTTGTTTTCTGAGGTATTTATGCATTTTCTTTATATATTTTCTATCTCCTTCAGTCACATTTTCTTGTATAATTATTTCATTTTCTTACTTATTAGTCTATTTGTCTTTACATCACTCAGTATCATTGTGTTTATTTTTGACATGTCCATGGATCTAACATAATCTTGAATGTTTTCTAGGCCCAGTCAGTGCTCTCCACCTAACTTTGCCACTGCTGCATGTTTATTAACTGCATTTTTATAATTTCTGTGACACCCCACCACTGGACCAGTAATCAAGGAGCTTCAATCCTCACCACTAGCACCAGTGGAGGATGTGTGCTAGGAGGATGAAAAGTGCACACACAGTATTTCCAGATGGATCTCTCTCCACCAAGTGCAATTTCACTTAAGAGCACACAGAGATCACAGTCAGTCCAGGGCTGGTTTCTCCCTCTTTCTCCAGATCCCCAGTAAGACTCCCCACTGGTATGGCTATAGAGTTGAGATCTCAGCTGAGACCTCCAACACCCTCTGTGCCCAACTAGTGCTTCATGTCCCTGCCCAAATAGCTGACACACACACTCTATGAGGTTTGATTTATACACATACACATACACACACACACACACACACACACACACACACACACACACACACACACACACACACACACACTCATGGGAAAGGCTGGCACAGGTTTACTAACTATGCCACCTTTTGCCCAGACTATAAGGTAGTTATCACTGCCACCAGCCAGTGCCTTATCAGCTACTTTAAAGCCCTTCACAAAGGATGTCCAATCTTGCTGTGCAATGTTACTATCAATATAAATGGTAGTTTGACCAAGAGCAAGGCTATTAGGAGTGGCCCACAGTGTCACCACTATAAATATGCAAGTACTCTCAGAACTTAAATATCTCTAGACAGATCAGCCACAATGAAATGTTTAAATATATTTAATAATACATAATAAAAAAAAACAAGACAATACTAAATATATGTTTACAGTGACATCAGAGATCAAAATCACAGGAAATATTTAAAACAACATTGCAGGACAGTCTCAAATAAATAAAGAAAATATTTAACCTAAGCTTTGCTATATTCCTGACAATATCTAAGAAAGTTATAATATAACCTAAGAACTTACTACAGAGCAAGGTAGATGTGTGGTGAATAGATCTTCTCTAGTTGTCAGGTCAAAGACAGAGTACAGAATGCAGAGTCTCTCTCAGAGAATTCTTAAATTAATATCTCAAATATTACTGCTGGGATAGCTTGCAGAATGACATTATTTCTTGTCATCTGACTCTATCTCAAATGAAACTCCCACTGCTGAAAGCTAGCAGTATTTAGCATCCACATGTGAAAATACATAGACAAGGGTTTTTCCTCAGATCTGTGCAGCTGTTGGAAGTCATAAAAAAACACTTCCACATCTCAAGCCTAGTAATTATGTCTCCTTCAAGTCAACATAGAGAGCTTCCTAGTATAGGCATCCTGTCTCTTGCTGTCATAAAGTAATTTAATTTCAGCTATTTTTCTGAAGTTTTGCTGGAATGAAGTTAACACCCTGTGTTCCAGTTTCAACTGTTAAAATATATACATTTAAACAGTTACACTAGTGTATGTACATTTCTGTTCTCTTCCAGCAGAGCACACTGCAGATCCATTTTTAAGCTTAGTACTTTATAAAATATCTTTTCAACACATGTCTGTACAAACGTAATTTGATATATACATGGACAGTTCTAATATGTTTCTAACACAAGCATCTTACATAAAGCAAGCTGACATTCACAAATGACACATAACCATTAACAAAATTGCAGACATCTGTGCTGGCAGTATGTCCCTTTGTTACACTTCTATATAAATCATGTTGATATTCACAAATAACATATAATTATTTAGAAAATTCCAGCTAGCTGGGCTTGCAGTATCTCCTTTCGTCACAATTTCATTAAAGTCCATTAACTTACAGTTTATTGCTAGAGCCATCAGCCTAGTATAATACAGCTACATGTACTCATTTTCATTCTGTCTTCTACTTCCTAACTTATGTATCTCTATGTCTCTCTATATCTTTAGGTTCCAAAATGGCTGTTTAGCTTATCTAAACTATCATGGAATATGCCAACTGACCCTGCTACAGTTCTGTGCATGTTTTGTAATTTGTTTCACTGCCATATGTCATAATAAGGCAGCTATTTTAGTTTCAATTTCTATGCTTAACATTTTTGCATAGTTCTAAAATCTGTCTTCTTTGTATGTGATTTTACATTTTTGTGTTAAAGTCTAATTCAAACACTGTCAAGCTAGGAATCTTCACAAGTGTCTCTCATTTCTCCTGTTACCTATTATAATTTTATATGCATTTTATTTTGTTTGCACCCTCTTTCTAATAGTCATTTATACAGTGTTCATAAAAATGACACTCATCTTTGATATTTTTTCCTTTGACTGCAGTTTTCTGCTCCAATTCTTTCATTTTGTGTATTGTAAAAATAAACATGTGGCCACATGAAAAAAAAATGTGCCCACCATTTTACACTTCTTTTCAATAAATAAAGTTTTGTTTGATATCTCTTTGATGCATTTCTTCATCACCAGTTATAATGGTGTATATTTGTGGTATCAGTTAATGCCTTAATTCAGTATATTTGGTAATGCTGTAGACAGGATGCCTACTTTGCCCCATCCTTTGGTTTACAATCGTACAAACATGGTGTTGTGTTTTTTTTATAGCAGCTTCAAGTATGGGAACACTAGGTAGTACAACTTGCAGGTCATAATACGAAACCTCAATTTAATGACTGTTTCATTTTCTGTACACTGAGTGAGCTAGACTATCAATAAATAAATAAATAAATGTTGTAAACAATTGTCATTACCTGGTAGGTAGACTGACCTAGGATCCTTTTACAGCAACTGTCCAGGGACTTCAGGATGTAATGTTATACATAACATTATTACCCAAGTCAATACTGTACAGATGAGTCTTCAACTTTTCGGTGGTGTGATGTATTTATTTTGGACACTGCTTCTTGGTTGCTGTCATTTTGGTAATGTATAATTGTTGTTAGTATACCATTGAAAGCATTAGCCTGTCCCATGTACTGCCACTACATGAATGTCGCCAAGGCCGCTATAATAAGGGAGTACCCAATTCTATGGTGTAGACAGTTATTACAATGTTTTACAATGTATTTACTCATAATTAAATTGCCTTCCAATAACAATGTATTATATTTATTATGTTTTAAAAGGTAATGTTTAGTTTTTGTCTGAGATGATCTTATGGGAAGCAAAAATAATTTTTTTAAAAGTAAAAGGAAGAGAAACATATTTAACTATTCCAGAATATTCTGCATCAGACTTGCTGCTGCTCTTTTCTCTTTTTTATTTTTTTTAATTGATTTATTTTTGCTATCTCTAAATTCAAAGACCATATTTCATCAGAGTACTGCTTTTCCTTTTCCGTGTTGCTTGTGAGACTTTAGACGTTGAAATATTTCTGACCATGATGGAGTGCACTGCACCACAGACACTGCTGTCTCTTCTTTTTGTCTGTAACTTTTATTTAGACTTTAGAAAATTCTAACTGGCAGAGAAAGCCATATCAAGATGCTTAGGTTCTAGACTTGTTAGATTTCAGTTAACTGCTGTAGGTAATTGGAAATAATGATTGCACATGCAGTTATAGGTTTTCTGTAATTATCCGTCTGACATAATTTTTTTCGCTTTTTTCTTTGTAAGAGAAATATTGTCTTATATATGTAATCAGATCATTTTTAAAGTAGAGATTTTATTGATACATTTGATAAAGATTGTAGATGATTTATATTTAGTGAATGACATCCTCACTACATTGGTGTGACTACTGTTATCTACTCTTATGTAGAAAGGGATGGCTGGTTCTCAAGTATCATATGTAATATTGTCTGGCACGTTAAAAGCATAGCCACTAACTGAAGACTTGATATAACATTAGAAGTTGCACTGGCAGCCACATACAAGGAATACAGGCTGGTGTTATTTCTACAGGACAGATTTCAGTACAGCCTCTTAGAAATTGTTGCCAGTGTGTATGTTTGTGAAAATGAAAGGAGTTAAGTCTTAGTTACTGCATGCAGGTTGGCATTAGAAGGCACTGGTCTCAGACTGTGCTAGACAAAATCTGTAGAAGTAAAGAATTATAAGCCTATCATGTAGCTGATGGTGCAAAGCTTATGTGGTATGACAAATGCTTATTTGGGGATGATGTGATGGTCATCACCAGTGTGCAATTTTGCAGGAATCTCTTAAGGCCAGTCACCACATGCATACGTATTTTGGGTGACAGTGGTGCAGACCTTATTTTTTTAACCCTGTCCTTTTATCACATTAGCAACAGATGTGTTGGATTTAAGACTCATACCCCTATCTATGACATTATTTTGTAACAGCAGTGCATTTCCACCCAACCATTCATCTCAAGGTGTATGGCCATCAATTCTTGTAGCAGAATTGTCCTGGTCATGAGTAAAGGATGCTAGATTACATATCAATTAATTTCTTAGATGATTATCTTACCCTTAATGTCAGCTGTATTGGGAAAAAATGATGGACCAGCCATGAGGCATATAGGTCAGTCACTAATTACTCTACTTCTTAATATATAATTAAGAAATTTCTGGTAAATGTCATGCATGTGAACATAATCTTTCAGTATGCACTAGAGGACGGAATACAGGCAGAAAAACAATATGAGGCTAGCTCTGAAATAGGGTTGCAGAGACTGATGGAACCACCTGCAGTAGGATACTGACTTTGGAAATATAAATGATGAACAGCTATTCTTTTGATGAAAATCCCTGCACTGTCATAATTATACAACAACCGAGATTAATTGTACATGTACTCTTCTTTGAAAGCATCTAATGTAATGCAATGGAAAATGTATTCATACCCTTAAAAGAAATGTTTTTGGTAGCAGGAAAGCCTTACTTCACATTTCATCTGAAATAAATCATATTCAGTTACTGTTACTCAGGCGTATAATCTATCAAGTTCTATTTAGCAGAGAAGAGAGTGCACTGATAAACAAGTGTTCTTGTAAGATTGCTTAATGTATGATAGAGTTATGCACCATTGGTTTAGAGAAAACATATTGACTCATAAAAGTAGGTATTGTCTGCTGTGATTTATGGGCAAGGGTTAAAACTGATTATGAACTGATGTACTGTAACTAAATATTTTCATTCTTCGCTAATAATGTCTTAAATAAAATGCATATCAATCATTTAAAACCTCCAAATTAATTTCACTGTGGACAAAGCCATATCTGTAATGAAAACATTATGTAAAACCTGAGCACTAGTTTCAATTTCCAGTCTTGCAGAAGCATGGAGAATTATATTTCCTGCAGAACACAGTGCTATTTATTTATAAAAACAGAAAAGCATAACCATTAAAAGACTAAATGCAGAGCTGGACTCAAATGACGGCACAATCTACTGACCTGTGCCAACTGCGTCTCAAACTGAAGAACTGCTTTCATATCTGACTTGGCTGTTGAGGAGCTGGCTCCGAGATACACTGCCATGTCGATCATCAACTTCAGCAGAGCTTTTCTGTACTGTAAAAAGAGTAGAACAAAAGAGTAGGCAAAGATGTTGCAGTGTCTAATGCAATAATGCTTTAATTAATAACATATTAGATAATGTACAAGTAGGCAGGCCTCCTCCTGTTCTTTAAAATGCTCCTTCACAGACATGGAGTACATAATACTGTATAAAACAAAATTACTCCCATGTTTCTTCCAAGAAATCTAGTAAATCAATACAAGAAACTGTGCACAGAGCACATTTATTATCAGTAAAAGTTACATTTTAAATAGTTTCACAAGCATATAGACACATACACACATATAAACACACACACACACACACACACACACACACACACACACACACACACACACACACACACACACACACACTCTCCAAAATGTTTACGGTTTAAAACTTGCAATGTTCTAATCTTCCTGCCATTAACCAGCTCTTCCTCCTGTGGATCTTTATGAAGAAATAAAACCTGCAGAGGTGAACAAGATGCTCCCAATAGTATAGCAACATGAATACTTCTGTTCATCTGTGAATGATTGCTGCCTTCAATGCAAAGGCACTACAGCATTACCTATTAGTCAGCCAAGGTTAGATCTTCAAATGCCTTCCTTGTATAGTAACATTCTTTACCTTCTCTTCTGTCATATTACTGTATGCCATACCCCTCAATCTCTTAGCCCAAAAATGTCTGGACAAAGCCAAAAATAATGGGGAGGTCAGATGTCCAAAATCAAGGACAGATTTTTATTGCTGTTATAAACTTAGAAAGGTGCTGCATTAACAGGTTTTGTGTTAGCATGCATTTTATGAGGAAAATGAAGTCTGAAATTCAAATGTGGGAAATTACTTAGTGATTTCAGTCCTAAACAATTTACCAGAAGAACATAGATTCTGTGAGGAACAGACCAAAAATGTGAGGTATAAATGTGTACATTCTGTGAAAACCTGGACGTTTGATATGTATGCTGTAAGCGATATTGTGTTCTCATCCCATTATCTCATGTTTCGTTTGTGAACAATGGCTAATGCACAAATACCCCAAGCACTCCTTCGTGAATGGCGATCTCCAGTCACGCTAACTGTGCCTTACATATTGGTATATTCTTCCTTCAGCCCTTGTCTCTGTATTGGAGAACAGTTTCTGTATAATGAATTTATGCTTGGCGCTTTTTCTTTTTAATGCTGCAAGCAAAATGCTTGTCTTTACGAAGTTTATCTTATGACATATTAATGTCTTCTTCAAGGCGGGTCTTCAAAAGAAATGATTGTCTGTCCAGAACAAACCTTTGCAATATTACTGTTGCTAGTCTCCAATAAGAACTCTCCTTGATAAGTATGTTTTTACATGGACATACTAGCTTCTCATGTAGTGCTAATTGTTAATCCACATGTTGGTAACATAAATGACTGAAGTTAAAAGGGCATATCATTTTAGCTTGCTAAAAATGCGCTGTTATGAATCAGTAACAGCAGAGTACTGCTTTTGGCTGCTAAGTATTCACTGTACAGTGTAAAGGATAAGTCACATGTAAGGATATTCCAAGACTATCAAGTTTGGTATGTTACTAAAGGTTCCAATCGATGAACAGCTTTTTTTTTTCTTTTTTTGATGAAAATGTTAATAAACCTTTTGTGTTTCGGTCAAGGAGTTACAGAGAGGTTGTTAAGTGAAACAGATGCTGCATTGTGCATAGCTGGAGCACGAAAGTTGGCACTTATGACCAACAAAAAAAAGTATTCAAAAAAGTCAAAACACAATCTGCTTATAAGCAATCAGATTTGAAAATAATTTTCTTGGTGTTATTCAACTTTTATTATTATTCTTAAAACATAAAATTAGAAATGAGCAGAAAATCAATGCATCTATATCCCACATGGCACAAATAAATGCCCTAAAAGGGAATTTTCTTTGAAGTGTTAATAACTGCCTGCAGCACATTTCATAAAGTAAAGTTTAGCTGCCTGCCAGATTAATAATTTTGTGCTTTTCTGCTCTATACTCTAATTGGACAGTTCACACTTGAGAGTAGACAACAGGGTTTGTAGTAGATTATGTTGCGTTTACCAGATATGCACCATTTATAACTAGGAAAATGGAGAACATGATTAATCTGTTTACTGATGATACAGAGACTGATGTAGATATAAGGGGTGGGGTGATTCAAATGTAGTAAAATACAGCACATTTTATTTATTTGTATACTGGGATAGTACACTGATCAGTACTGACCAATTTCAGCTTCAGTCCAGGTGAAAACACAAAACATTTCAAAAACAAAAAAGGCAGAAATGCAAGCAATAGCAGAGTAGTTAAGATTAGTTAACTAAAAAAACACTGTATATGCACCTTATAGTAAACAAGAAAATGCAATGTACGATATCTATGTTAGTTTTTAAAGTGGGTCAGCCTTCAATAATTTTATGAGAGGAGTGGAGAAGTGGAGAGAAGATAGGGATAGTGCTTTAGGTGCTATGTCCTGTGTTGAAGCAGGAACATTTGGCTTGGATGAAGAGGTGCTTTAGGGTTGCATTCTGAATTTGGAGTAAATGTTAATTTCCTTAGGCAAGAATAAAGATAGATAGATCATGTACAGATAGACAACAATTAAGATAGGTAAAGTAAACTGAAAAGGAATAAAACTGTATGCACATTTGGTGAATCATGGAGGAGGCAGTACAACTACAGAAGACTGTGCTAGAAAAAGTTCTAAGAGTAGCCAGCCATCAAACTTAAATTTAGTCAGGTAACACCATATGAACAGCATGAATAGGCTGCTATGAATGGAAGTACTTTTTTATTAAGTGCAGGTCTGTCTTTTTATCACATTTGCTAATTGAGTATGTGAGCTGGTCCATGAACCCTTTTCAGCCACAACCAACGCCCAAAGGCAAAAGCAGTCCTAAATTACACATGAATAGTTAAACATTGTTTAATGACATATGAACACATAAAAAACAGTTTGAACTTGTTACCTAAATTACAGCTCATTTAAATCATTACTAGTACTTGTAAGTTGCAGTTTATATAGATTAAGTGTAATGTTATGTTCTACATATTGACAGTATGCAGCATATGAATTTTAACAAACTGATAAAAGATTTGTATACAAATTCACTTTTTAAGTAAATGTCCCTGTAACACAAATTAAACAATATAATATATAGGCCCTATCAACTGCATATTCTTCAATGTAAAAATAAAATTCAGAAATTCTAGAGTATTAGCAGTTCTAGGCAGTAAAATGCTTAACCTAGGCAATTAAAACAATTGCAAGTATAGGTTTCTGCTACATGATAAGTTAGTTTATTTCTAAATAATTTGTTTTCCATTATGTTGTGAAGTTTATGTGGCAGATGTTTCTCAGCTGGCATGCATTATTTTGGAGAAGGATTTTTTTTTAAATACTAGTTGAAAGAGTAGTCTTATCAGCTGTCTTGTTGACTGTTCCATCTTGACTTCACGAATAATAATCTGTTTCCTTAATTCATTTGCTGTTGGAGGACAATATCAGCCATTTAGGAGTCTGATCATTAGTGACCTTAATAAAGTAGTGGGTGTATGTTGTTACTGCCATCTGAATTTAGTAACACAGATACATTGATAGTCCTTCTATGGTGCAAGTGAAATAAAATGGAATATTTTATTTTCTGTGGATTGAAGAAGCGATGTGTATAGAGGTACATTTAAATAAATTATTGGCAATACAAATTCCAGATAAGGTAGAAAAACATTAATGCTATAGATCTACAATTCTCAATAATTAGTAAGTCTGAGAGTCTGTATGATTTTTTTTAGCTGATGTAAAGATATTGTTTCAAGGACTGCTTGCCTCTGGTTCTAGATTATTTATTTGAGTTACTATCCTCTAGCCTTCCTTACTATTCTATCAAGATTCATCTTTTGTCAATTTCTGCTTGCCCGTACTTAGATCCCTCATTTCTACTTGTCCTCAAGTTAAGCATTTTTTTGAAACTGGGTTTACAAATTCATCTGTTTAGAAAACAGGTGGCTTCTATTTGGGCTCTCAACTTTAGCTTAAAAAACTAACACTCCATGTAAACCAACTCTTTGTGCTGATTTGTGGTTCTTGACTTAGAAAACTCATTCCTCTGATTTCTGCAAAAAGGGTATCTGAGTTATAGGTTCTTATGGTAAATCAACTCTACCTCATCCTCATTTTTCACAAGCATAGGGTTTCTTTGAGAACAAATCCTCCTTTAATTCCTAAAGCAGTTTCAAAGTTTACCTTGAACCAATCCATTAATCTACCCATATTCTTTCTAGAACCTAAAAACAAAGGAAATACTTTGGATGTCCACAGGCAGCTCAAATATTAATTGGACAGAACAAACTATTGTTTCCTATGAAGGTAAGAAAAAAAAAACAACTTGTGAAAAAGCAGGCAATCTTTTCTGCTATTCTCACCAAATAAGCCATTTCCAGGCAGGGTTAGGGTGCATTTTACCAAGGCTTTGACTTCTTCTGTAGCTTTATGAAAAAAGGTGAACTCTGTAAGTATTCTAGAGGTAGCAGCTTTGTCCTTTGTATTTACATCACAAAGCATTATAAACTGGATTTATTTTCCAGGTCTACAACAGAGTTCACTAGAACCATTCTCCAATGGCCCCTGGATTCTTAAATTCCTTCCTCCTCCATATATAATTCTAAGCTACAGTAATCTACCCAAATAGATTACGCTACTGCAACAGAGATGTAATGTTGAACATAATACAGTTGTGTAAGCATACTGTAACTTGTGTAAGTGTACTTACTGCGACAGATGTTGTTACACATCACTGTTGCAGTAGCCAGCCCTTGACTCTATCCCACTTATTCCTGTTTTTGGTGTATTGCCATGGTGTGGATATATATATATATATATATATATATATATATATATATATATATATATATATATATATATATATACACCTGCTGCATATGTATTTTTAAGCTCTGACTACTTTCATGCCCTAACCACTGATTTATGTGCTCTCCTCAAGCCCATAGTTGCTAGAGTATGTGGTGGGTGCCTTGGTGTTTTGGAAGCTGGCCAGCCATTACATCCTGTGCAGGATATAACCCAGATAGCTTAAGCTGCTGGGGTCAAGAAACATGTTTATTTATTGCATCTGACTGACATCTGCTGTGCCCCAGTACCCCTCTTCAATCTTCCATTCATTTTCCCAAACATTTGGCTGATCTACTTTGGACAATAAGTGGAGAAAACTTATTGCAAATGATCATCAGAAGTATCAGGATAGGAAATTAGTATTTCCATCCTGGCAGCTCTGGAGGGCTTTTCAAGTATGCGCAGCCCACTCTCCAACCCAGTTTGCAATGTGCATTATATATGCATATACCTCTAGACTAGTGTCATTGCAGTCCACCAAGATCCGCTAGTCCTTGGCTGTAAACACCACCCTTCCACCAAATGGTGTGTGTGCTGGCAAAAAACTGCTGCTCTGCTAAATAGATATTTACCAGAAGAACATGTGTGCACAGAACTACTGAAGCATTGTGAAGCTGTGCACACAGTCTGAAAAAAAATAGACAGACTGGGACTAGGGATCTGGGACTGGGAACATAATGTGGAGCTGTTTATAGTAAACAAACATTTAAAACACATTGATAATTAGATTTTGTACAGAACAGTAATTGTGTCAGAAGATATCCGGAACAACCAAAGTTATCAGTTCAGCATAGGGGGGGGGTGTACTCCTGAGTGTATTGTCCTTCGGATGAGACATTAAACCGAAGACCCATCTGCTTGAGTTGCTGGTACTTCAGGTGGATGCAAAAGATCCCATGGAACCTGTCAAAAAGAGCAGATGTGCTTTATTTTGTTCAAATATTTACATTATTTACAAATATACAAAATAAATTATGAACATATTTACAACAAAAGAAAATATACATTCATCTCAAACAAAAATAAAATATTCCAAGTCATATACCTATTGACCACTACTCCTTTTTCCACAACCACCACTTAATTTTTCACAATATATTTGGAATAACCCAATTCCCATCAAATATAACATCCTTCAATATTTGATTCCAAAGAGCCCAAATAATACAAAACATTTTCTTGCCTAATTTTTTGATATATTTTTTATCTAAACCTTCATAAAAAAACATATTCAACAATGTCCATATTTAATTGTTTATAATCTTAAAATTCATTCAAAGTTTTCATCTCTAATAATGTTTCCCATAATTTTTGAACTCTTTTACAGTTTAAGAAAACATAATCTATGGTTTCTAATTCCTTATAATGAAGACATACCCATTCATTTATTTTTTATATGGCATATTTGCTTTAACTGGTAGCTTATTAATTTGTAGTCTCCACAAAAACTCTTGACATACTTCATTTTTCATACAGCAAACATTTCTTAGCTTTACAGCTCTAATTACTGTTATATTACTCCATAAATTAATATAATAATGATCTTCTATCATTATATTTTATAAAATATCTGGCTGTTATTTTCAGTTTTGGCTATATTTAATTCCCACATTTTTATTTTTTCTTTATAACTTTTTTATTTCTTCATTCCTCCATTCTCTTTATTCATGGGATCATAGGAGGTTACTAGGCTAATGGCCCTGAGGCCCTTACAAGCCTAGCCAAGAGTTTATCCCAAAAAAAGAAACTTCAGTCAGCACCTGTCACAACTGTAAATGAGGGACATACCCCTGGGACAAATTTGCGGTTTCCCATCCACTCATTAAGGTTGCACTTGAAGAGGGTTAATAAAGTACTGTGTTTCATGTGTATGGGAAGTCTATTCCAGAGACGGGGCAGCCTCTGGGAAGCAAACCTGTCTCTCCAGCAGGTTTTGTTGATGTCAGTTATTAGATTTGGGACTTTTGAGTGGGTAATGCATGCAGAGCTAGACTTATGGATAAGGAGCATCTCTAGTAGGGCAGGGTCCAAAATTGCCTTGTAGGCGAGACACAGATCACCTCAGAGCAATCTGTATGATACAGAATAGAGTGATAGTGATTTGAGCCTGTCCACATAGGACAGGTGTTGGAAGTCATTGATTCTCTTTGTGAGGTATTTCTGTGGCCTTTCCAGTTGGTGCATGTGTTTGGAGAAGTACATACCAAACTGGTTGGTATACTTAATTATTGACCTAATGTGGGAGGAGTACAGAGAGGTAATAACTTCCTTTTTTCTGGATACAATCCCTTTATTATGAGATGAACCAAGTAAAAGGTTTTTCTGACCACTGCAACTACATGATGGTCGAATGTGAGATTGTTGTCAACCTGAGTACCCAGGTCTCTCACCACAGGTCTTATGCTTAGGGTGTCGCCCTTGATGTGCTAACCAGTAGGAGCCATGATTTTACTGAATGGCATGATAATACATTTTTTTGCATTTAACTTAAGGCCATGACTTTGGCTCCAGTCATTTGTTGCTGTGAAATCCTCTTGTAGTATGTTAACATCATTTGGGGAGTCAATGACAGCACTCAACTTACAGTCATCCACAAACTTGGTCAGCCATAGGCCTTTTGTCTTTGCTTGGACCTCTGAGAAGTAGATGCCAACAGTACAGGTCCCAGGACAGATTCATGGGGAACACCACTAGTGACAGGACTGCTGTTGGAGGTGAAGGTGCCTATTTTGACCTTGTGGGTCCTATTGGTGAATCTTTTGGCCACCCACCTGATGAGTTAGGGATTTACACCAAGTTGTGTTTGCTTTCAGTGATGCCTGAGTGGAGGATTGTGTCAAAGGCCTTGGCCAAGTCAAGATAAGCTGTATGTACTGACGTTCCCTCATCCAGGGCCTTAGTGACAGTCTCAAAGAAGTCAACCAGGTTCAACAAGCAAGATCTGTCCTTAGTGAATCCAAACTGGGTGGGGTCAAGTGCTTAGTGATTGCCTATGTCCATGTTTATGAGATCCATAATAATACGCTCCATGGCTTTACAGATCAGACTTGTCAAGCTAATGGGGCAATAGTTTCCAGGGTCAGTAGTGGCACCACCTTTGTGCAAAAGGATGACAATGGCAGTTCTCCACTCTGCTGAAATGAAGCCTGTACTTAGGCTGTGGTTGAATAGGGTGCTCAATGGCAAAGCTAGTTCTTGCTGGAGATGGTGCAGAATATAGCCTTAATTTTTATTTGATCTTGTTAAATCCCATTCTCTATTGTACTTTTCCTGAAAATGTTTTCTTATATAAACACTTGCATCTCAATTAATCCATTGTAACACTCTAAATAAATTAAAAGATGCACCATAAACTACTGGATTTAATAATTCCAAACCTACTGCATCCCTGTCTACATACAATACTCCTCTCTTGACTGGATTCAACCTAGAACCCCAAATAAATGTAAATGCTAATCAAATAAGCTGTTTTTCTGTTTCTTTAGGTATTTTATATATATATATATATATATATATATATATATATATATATATATATGTGTGTGTGTGTGTGTGTGTGTACTTGCCATATATGTTATTATTCCCATCCATATAGAGTTAATTAAGTGAACTTCTTTTATTATAAGATAAGTTATCTTTATTGCATATAACACTCAACTCTCACAGTTCCTGTAAAATGTTTATCCATTGTTCTTTAATAACTTCCGTCCAAAAATAATTCCAAATACCAAAATTCCACCCATCCCAAACTTAGTTTCCTTTATTACTTCTTCAAATCTAAGTCCTTTACATTTATCACTATGTAAACATATTCCTGAGCTTTGTAAACAGTAATTTGTTCTAACAATTATATGTTCCATCATTTTACTAATAATGATTACAAGAATCATATCATCTGCATATGACATAATAACTAGATATTCAGTACCTTCATTTTGTATAAACTTTGCCTTCATAATAGACTACACTAACTATACAGTTCATAGCCATAGCGAATAAAACACTGCTCATATGACATCCTTGTTTCAATCTTTTATTCATCTTTATTTCTTCACTTAACAATCCATTTACTAATAATTTAATATTGCTGTTCTTATATACAGACTGAATTACTTTCTGTATTTTTTCCACTTAAATTATAATTTTTCAAAATTCCCCCATAATACTTCATGGTCTTTTGCATTAAAGGCCTTATTTATATCACCTGTTAATATTTTTTCCTGTATTTCCTTGTCTTATATTATCAACTATTTCCCTAACAATCATTAATATATTCTGACATCCTTTCCTTTTAATATCATATGCACCATCCTCTAACACTTTATCTAATTTTCTATTTGTGTTTGTAAAATCTTCACAAAAATCTTGTAATCTATATTATTTAAAACCACAAGTCTCCAATTTATTTCCCTCTTTTCTCCTTTTTGTCTATATAAATTTCATTACACCATTACATTGTTGCAGATATCAAATACCATCTTATCACCATTCATTCAATGCACATATAAATCTTTCTTTTTGCCAAAAGTCCATATTCTTACACAAATAACCTATACCATCCAGACCTGATGATGAATCAGTATTACCTTTCTTAATTATTAAATCCAATTCTGTCATAGTAATCTGTTTATCTATATCCTTATTCATGGTTTTATTAAACTGTTTAACATTTCATTCATTATCTATATTTAACTTTTGTTTTCTTACTGTCTTTTTAAAAAATACACTATAATATTCATAATTTCAGATTTTTTTTACCATATCCCTCATCTCTCAATTTCCTAATTATACCACTATCTTTGTTAACCATTTTACTAAAATACAGTGAAACGTCTTCTTTTTTACCTTGGACAAAATACCTTTGTTTATGCAATAATCCTTTTGTTTCTCTTTATTCTTTTCATATATTTTTGCTTCTTTTATATAATAATCATTTTCATTTATGTCCAAAAATTGTAAAGTATTCTTGTGTAACACCATAAAGTCTTGTTTTTTATTGTTGTCTTAAAATAAATGTTTTCATTTTAAATAGTCTGATTTATATCTTTCCTTAAATATTAACCACCATTCTGTCCAGTTCAAATAAAAATCTCTCATAGTTAAAAGTTCTTTCCACAAGTGTAATATATTTTCCTTAGGATTTTCATGCCAATCAATCTTTTCAATCCTTTTCATTCCCTTTCCAATTTTTATATACTATTTTCAATTTCTATCCATATAGCCCTTTATCTGAAAACTCTGTCTTGACTTTCATTTATATCTTAAACCTTATACTATAAGAAACTGCAAAATAATCAATCTCAGTTCTGTTATTTACTTTTCTATATGTATATGTATTTAAATTCCACAACCTTAAAACTCCACACCTTACAATTTATTTCATAACTCTTGCATTTGTTCTGTCAATTCTTTTTATTTTCCTTAGATGACAATTAAAATCTCCTGCTATCATAATATTTATGTTGACAACTATATAAGCAAATCTTTTTTGAATAACTTTTGCCTTTCTTTATAGGTCACATGTGCATAAATTTGCTATAATCCTGTAAACTTTCTTCTCCCATCTAAAATCTATTACAGTTTATCTTCAACATCTTCTAACACAATATCTACCTCACAATTATTACACCATTGTAAAATACCAATTCTCCTAACCAAATTTTAATACTATTTACATTAACTAATAATATTCCAAGATTATTAGCCTCTCTTCTTCTTAATCTAAATTAAACTATTTTATTATTCTACCCATTTCCCTTTTTAACTTTTGCAACTAAATCCTGTATCTTCATTTTCCTATATTTCACTCTCTTCCCCTATATAATTTTTAAATTAGTTTCCAGTCAGTTTCATTGTCACTTGTTTCCAATTCTAATTTAAGTGTGCCCCCTTTTATATAATTTATTTCAATATTTTGTATTTCTTCTGATATTATGAATTTTTATTTCTGTCATGTAACTTTAATTCCCTACTTTCTTCTTCATTTTTCTTTCCTGCATTAAGTTCCTTATCACCCTCTTCCATTAAGTTTTCTACGTTTTCACTTTTATTACTATTACATCTTCTAGCATCATGACCAAAAGCCCCCCACACACTTTTTTTCACAAGCACCCATAAAATGGCCCTCCTTCCCATAAAAAATATGTTTTTGGTTGACCCTAATATTGAACCACTGCTCTATTTCCTTGTACATTTATGATACTTGGAATATGAACAATTTTATTATTGTCTATCTTTAGAATGACATTGCAATCCAAAGTCCTATTTCATAAACCTCTATTATCACACATTTTCATAATGCTTATAACTTTGGAACAAAATTATTTTAACAAATAATCTTTTACAGTCTCTTTATCAGTCTCTGTACAGTATTATGTATTCACTTTCTTGTGTGTCTCTTAAAAAAAGGCTTAAATAACATATTTATTCCAAGAAAACAGGTCTTTTTCTTTTGCTCAAATCTTCCCAAAGAAGTGTCTAGTCCCATAGCGGTTTCAAAAAATAAATCACAGTATGTCTCATTTTTAATTAAAATAAAAGCTGTTACCTCTTAAGCTTTTGTACCCAAAGGTACAACTGTATTCCAAATATCATACCTGTCCAATGGCTTTTCTTCTTTTCCCTGAATACATACTATATACTTCTGCTTATCAGAACACACATTCTTCTTCTTACTTCAATTCCTCCAATAAATCATCCCACAACCCTCCCAACTGGAGGGTTGTAACTGCAATTCCTTCCAATTGCCACTCCTCCACTCCCAATAGCTCAAACATCTTGGCCTGGAACAACTTTTCAAATTGGCATATAAATCCACCAGTTGCTTTTCTTCATCTATTAAACAATCAGCATTTGTCTTATCATCTGAAATGCTTTCCTCCATATTGTGTCACTGTCTCAGTTGCCACTGATCCAGGAATGGAGCATATGCATATTAACACTCATTGGCCATACAGACCACAGGGGTTCTTTACTGAATATAACAGCGTATGTACACTATTTACATTATTTACAATATAAGCAATATATACATTATTTACAACTGCTTACATCTTACATGACAACATCATATAACTTCATATATTTCCATCATTTCAACTATTTTCTCCCGCTCTTTTTTCCACAACCAAAGATGTATATTTTACAAAATTTCCACTAATACCCATTTTCCATTATATTTTATCTCATTCAGTCTTTCATTCCATATGACCCACAAAATATAAAATATATTCTATCATGTTCATATTTACATCTTTTACAATTTAGAATCATTCAATACATTAATTTCATACAATTTTTCCCACAAATTTCTCGTTCTTGTCTCTTCACATGACATACCCTCTCCTGAGTACTTTTGTAAGCACATTTGCTTTAACAGGCAGTTCAGTTATCATTAACCTCCATATAAAATCTTTACATTCATACAATTTTGCTCCATATTAGCCTTTATTTTAATTGCATTTCTTCTTTCACTATCTAAGCTTTTCCATAGGTAAATATAATAACATTCCCTCATTAAATGTTCATACCATTATTTTCTATTTTTTCCACACTCCCAATTTCAATTTCCATAATATCTTATTTTGATATTCTTTAACCTCATTATTGACACTATTCTTCCATTTTTTCCATATCTTAAACTTTCCCAAACATATTTATATTCGATTTTCATTATATCATTTACTATGTTCCTATTTTCTTCTTTCAATCTCTTCATTACTTTATAAAGATTCAATGAAGCTACATGTACATTAGGATTTATTAGTCCTAATCCTCCTCCTTCCTTTTGAACATACAACATTCCTCTCCTCACATGGTTTAATCTTGATCCCCATATACATGACAATATAATCAATAGAGGTTCTTTTTCACATTAAGATGGGATCATATATATACTCTTGCCAAACAGACAATCCTACCTAATAGAATAGAGTTTATTAAATAACCTTTTTCTTATATGATAATCTATATGTCCTCCGGGGTATACATATTTCTATCTCAGCTTCTGTATCAGTTTCACCCATTGTGTTTCCTTCTTCATATTAACTCCAAACATTATTCCTAGAATATCTACCTCTTAATCATTAAAGTGAATACCTTCTAACTAACTCAGTAATCCAATTCATTTACTTTTATCCTTGTTAATACTTAAACTAAACATATGTAAGTACTTATTTAATTTCCTAATTCCTTGTTCCACCCATTTCTTGTTTTTAGTAATTAAGAATATATTGTCTGCATAAGTAAGAATAACTGGGGCATAATCCCCCTCTATTATCCCATACCTTGATATTTTCAGTTCTCTATTTATTGCATTTACAATCACATTCATAATTAATGCAAATAAGATACTGCTTGCTGGACAACCTTGTCTTAGCCCACATTCTATTCTTATTTCTTTGCTTAGCCATCCATTTAATATTATTTTAATCATATTATTCTCATATACTGATCTTATAACTTTTATTTTGTCACTTACATTATAATCTCTTAATATACTCCATAGTTCCTCATATTGTATTCTATCAAATGATTTGTTTACATCTCCAACCAATATTTTAGTTTCCACTTTTTTATTTATAATATCACCTACCTCTCTTACCCATAATACATTTTGACTTCCTTTCCCTTTTCTCCTGATAATCATAGCTTCCATCAGTCTATCCACACATTTTCCTAATCTGTTCCCTATTATTCTCATAAATATTTTCTAATCTGTATTGTTTAATAATATTGGTCTCCAGTTCCTAATGTCTTCCTTCTTCCACTTCTTCCATATAAATTTGATGGCCCCCATACATATCTCGTTTTCATTTATCCTTTTTCTAACCATTTATTCAGAACCTCTAGAAAATATACTTTTCCCAATTTTTCATATTATAGTACATATGATACTCAGTTCCATCTAATCCAGTAGCCTTCTCCATATCCAAGTCTTTTAAGATTTCATCAAGCTCTCCTATATTTATATATATTTTTTCATAATCTCGTTCTCTTCTTTAATTATTTACCTCCTATATTTGCCTCTCTTTTATCTCTGTCTTCTTAAATGTATTTTATATACTGTTCTATTACCTCAAATATTTTTCATGTATTCACCTTTTCTCCTTT
Organism: Protopterus annectens; assembly: GCF_019279795.1. Classification (NCBI taxonomy): domain Eukaryota; kingdom Metazoa; phylum Chordata; order Ceratodontiformes; family Protopteridae; genus Protopterus; species Protopterus annectens. Next base: position 304,065,897 of record NC_056735.1, on the reverse strand, counting down.
ACTGGTTTCCAATTCTCTTATTACTCTCCCCTTTTTTCTCACAATTTTACTCCAATACAGAGCTGCTACTTCTTTTTTCTTGTAAAAATGTCTTTGCATATATAACATTTTCTTAATCCTCTCTTGATTTATTTCATAGAATTCCTTCTCCTTTCCATAAAATTTTTTTTCTCTTAATATTTCCCTGAATACTGTTTGACTTAACAACCTAAATTTTAATAGGTTCATAGGTTCATAGATTAGTACTAGGCTAAATGCTGTTATGGACCATTTTAAGCCTAGCCAATTACCCCATGTGAGAATCAAACCCTGCACCTTGTGTCTATAACGCAACCACCTTGACCATTATGCCAGCCTCCCACCCATAATTTTTCTTTCTCGCTTTTCATTGCTTGACATTCTAGAAAAGACTGTTTATACTTCCCTTTAAAACTTAACCACCAGTCAGTCCAATTTTTAGACAATATTCTCATTTCTACATGATCTTCCCATAATCAATCAATTTATTTTATGTCTTCTTCATTTAAATCTTTTTCATTAAATCTTTTAATACATTTCCCTATCCACATGTGTTCTTCCTTTTTATTTACTTCTACCAATACAGTAAAGTGGTCTGAGAAAGCTGCTTCCTTATTTATAATTTTCAAAGTATCAGATATTATAAAATAACTAATTTCTGTTGTAATCTCATTTTTTATACATCCAGAGTGTGTGTGTGTGTATGTGTGTGTGTGTGTGTGTGTGTGTGTGTGTGTGTGTGTGTGTGTGTGTGTGTGTGTGTGTGTATATATATATATATATATATATATATATATATATATATATATATAAAACTTTCTGCTTTTCATTATTTCATAAACTGTTTTAACATCATTCCCTTCTTTCTCTCTTTTTCCCAGATCACAATTAAAATCTCCTACCAATATTATTTCTATATTTACTCCTACATAATTTAAGATTTTTTGAACATTTCCTGTTTTTCTTTTTTAGTGTCATATGCATATATTGCAATAATTCTGTATACACCTTCTTATGTCTTATATCTAACCCTGCTATTCTACCCAACTCTGTTAAGTAGAGTCTAAGATCTTCACTGTTTCAGCAATCCCTGAACATGTATCTTTTCTCATGTTCCATACAATGTTCCCAGCCCATAAGTTTCCATCTGCTTCCTTTTATCTTCCAAAGACAAACTGGTAGCAAAAAACAAAACTGTAAATCCAAAACTCCATGAATACATATATAGAGAAAACCGACAGAAAGCTCTGAGAATGAGTCTATGAACATGTATATGCTATAGGGAGAGGCAAAGAGGAGAATGCCCTTGCAAGACACATCATTGATCACCCACATCAGTTTTTGTTCCGAGCAATTGACCAAGTACATAATGATGGGAGAGGGTGCTCAGATTCACTTATTCTGGAACAAAGAGAATTAATTTGGCAATTAAGATTAGATGCCTGTCATTATCCAGGCATAAATGAATCAAGCTCTATTATGTGTATTTTGAAACTGAAGAGTTTAAATAGGTAGAAATAAATTTTTTTGTAGGTGATGGAGAGATAATGTTTTATATATATATATATATATATATATATATATATATATTTACATGTATATCACCTTCACTATATTTTAAATGACTAGTATACTTCACAATTTCAGATTGTGTTTTTATGTCTGCATGAAATTTGCTGTTTTTAATGGTTTAGTTTTTACTCTTGTATGGGATTTTGAATATATGTTTGGATAGCTTTTTATTGTTAGGCTAATATAATATTTTATTGCTTTAATTATTTCTGGTTGGAGAGGGTCTTTGGCCTGTGACTATGTGAGAGACAACCTATTAAATTCCTGGATGAAATCATGTGATAGAGAAGAGGGGAATTTAAACCCTGCTTCCTGAAAATGGTCTTTATCTGAGGAAGTTGTTTTATTTTAAACAACAAAAAGCTTTCTTTGTGCTTAATAAAATGCAATTTTATATATTACGCAAATTCATTTCTTTACTCGGTTCTTTGATGGTTTATGGCTTCATGCCTGGGTGACTACTTGGACTGTGTTCACGGAGTTTTCCTTTTATCTTCCATTAAGATTCTTGTATCCTTTAGGATAATTACATGCATGTCAAGTAGCATGAACCATTCCAGTACACCTAACTTTCTTTTAACATTTTTATTCTATTAATGTTTATTGCTGAGACTCTCAAGTTCTTCCAGATGTATTATATTTTATCTTACCCTTTATCTTTCTTTTTATTTTCTTTCATAATCACACTTTTAAATTTTCTTTTCCTATTTTTCACTCTTCTCCCTATTGAATTTCTTTTAGCTCTTACTGTTTTCCAGTTACTATCTTCCTCTTCACTTGTTTCTAATACTAATTCCTCACCTTCATTATTTTCATTTTCTTTATACTTCATGCTTTTATTTTCTTCATGTATGATATTTTGTTTTTCTTGTTCATGCTCAACATTTTCTGCTATATCATGTACATATTCCTGTGCCTGATCTTTTTGCTCAACGTGTAAGTGTTCGTCACAATTAATTGAGTCATGTCCTGTTTTCCCAGATTTGTTACACATCAATTCACATTTCTTTGCTTTGTGTCCCACTTTTCCACAAACAAAACATATTCTCTTATCAAAATTGCTTATTAAATGATCACTCTTTTCATAAAAGAACAAGGTTTTGGCTGTTCCTTATATCTTCCTTATATTTTACATAACCTATATTTCCTTAAACAGTTATTAAACTTGGAATATGCAGGGTATTATCTGTTTCTATCTTCAGAATAACCTCACAATCCCACCCCACAGTCCATAAGCCTCTATCATCATACATTTTCATAATGTCTAGTACTTCTTTGCATACAGTTTTTAAACAGTCTTTCAATGCTTCCTTATCTACCTCCATTCAAAAATTGAACAGTAATTTTCTTTTAAGTCTCTTTATTAAAAGTCTGCACCATGTAAGAGTTCCATGGACTACAGTCTTTCTTTTTTCAAACCTCTCTAAGAAATGTCCATATATTACCTAGTCCCAAATATAATATCACAAAAAGTCTCTCTATTAAGATGAATAATGGCTCATACCTCATTAGATGATATTCCAAGGCTGCAATAACTGTGTCTCATACCTTATATATTTCAAGTACTTTTTCCTTGCTTACTGCTGAGATATACATCTCTTTCACAACCTCTCTTCCTCCTTCTCCCTCTCTTATTTGTTTCTTGCCTTCTTTCAGCATTATTGCACACAATTGTTTTGCCTTCTGTAGTTTCTTTCACTTCCTCCTCCTGGATTTTATCCATAATGTCACTCCAGGATGCCACCCCTTCACTTTCTGGTTCACTCTGCATAATAATTTCCTTAAGATAATCATCCCACAGCCCTTTACTGGAGGGTTGTAACAACACAGTCTTGTGTTGCAACTTCTGACTCAAAGAAGTTATGCTGAAACAGATCCTCCGAATCTTTTACACATCCTTCCAACTACTTCAACTGGTATTTAAAAGACTCAATTGCCTTTTCTTATACATCTGACATCCTGTCATCTCTACAAAATGCATCCTTAACTTCTGACTACTTCTGAAGCACAAACAAAATCTCCGCTGACTGACTGTCAGCATTCAGTTCAGAAACATCTCTCTCTCAAACCTCCATGCATGATATCACCAGCTTCCTGCTTCTCTGGGCTGCTTTCTTGCCTGGAATAGAAGACAGGAACTGCAGCTGTAAACAGCATCCCCATACACAAATGAGTAGGGGAAGTTTCCTGATGCCCTAGCCAAATTTTCCCTAATAATATAAATACCACCTCAGGTCTCCCTTGAAAAGAGGCTACTGGTCTAGAGGGACTAACGTGGTCAACAAAGGATAAATAATCTTTTCTTTGTAGTAAAATTGGCATTTTAAGCTAAACTGTCCTGATCAAGTATTCAAAGAGTTTGTTTACAAGCAGTAACACTCTGATTTAAGTTGTGAAGTCCAGTCACAGCCAGCTCATTTGCTTTGTCCTGTCTTGGCAAGTACCCTAGGTGAGGTTACACCTTTAATCAAAAATGAAGTCTTGTATCTCTGCCTCCTCTCATGAATCTTCTGTAGCTGTATTGCCTTGCTATGACAGCAACCATATCACATCTTTTCCAGCTGTACTTGAGATTTATAGATTTTCTGACAGAAGATCCTGACTCTTCAGGGTTCGCTAACCCACTTCAAGAGAAACCTTGAAGAGTGGATGGGAAACAGAAAGTTTACCCCAAGGATCACTTCAATGGCTCTGCTGGACAGAGGCACAGGGAACTAATCTAAGGGGGCAGCGAAAGCCAACAAATTCCAGCTAGGCTTATAAATGCCTTCGGGCAGATAGCCTAGTACATACCTATGAACCTAAGTCAACTCATCTTCAGTTTTCTGGGTCATGAGGTCTCAAACCTTTTTGCCACAGTGATGGCCAAAATCAAGTTTATTTCTATAGTATACATGAAATCAGTATTTATTACAGGTGCTCTAGTGTTCATAGATCTCCAGTGTTTTCTCTCAGTATGGAGCTATTAGTACTTTAAGAGGCAAGTTCACTACAGAAATGTTTTATTGGTACAATGTGGTTTGTTTGATTCTATTTCTAAGCAGCATTTCAAATCATTACATGGGGGGGTTCTGCTTGACAGGCCCACTTCCGATTAGTGTCTGTAAGAAATATGCATTGTTATGAGTTAATTTTTTTGTCAAGTAAAGCTTGGATTTAATTGTGGAGAAAACTGGTCTGAGATGAATTACATGTCTTCATTTGATGTTACTATTGTATAATCATGCATTTTCAAGATAATCTCTCATACTGTGACTTTCACACTGAAGTTGAATTTTCCAGCACTGAGTTTTGCTTTCTCTTTAAAATATTCCTGCCCCTGTTTTTAGAACTGCATTGTGAGTGTTTGTGTGGTTTCTGGATGTATTTTGTAAGGCAGTGGCAATCCGTTTACCCTTTCACACACAGTATGTGCAGTCTGTATTGACATTCTCTGTTGACCCTTTCACACACAGTATGTGCAGTCTGTATTAACATTCTCCGTTGACCCTTTCACACACAGTATGTGCAGTCTGTATTAACATTCTCCGTTGACCCTTTCACACACAGTATGTGCAGTCTGTATTAACATTCTCTGTTGACCCTTTCACACACAGTATGTGCAGTCTGTATTAACATTCTCTGTTGACCCTTTCACACACAGTATGTGCAGTCTGTATTAACATTCTCCGTTGACCCTTTCACACACAGTATGTGCAGTCTGTATTAACATTCTCCGTTGACCCTTTCACACACAGTATGTGCAGTCTGTATTAACATTCTCCGTTGACCCTTTCACACACAGTATGTGCAGTCTGTATTAACATTCTCCGTTGACCCTTTCACACACAGTATGTGCAGTCTGTATTAACATTCTCTGTTGACCCTTTCACACACAGTATGTGCAGTCTGTATTAACATTCTCTGTTGACCCTTTCACACACAGTATGTGCAGTCTGTATTAACATTCTCTGTTGACCCTTTCACACACAGTATGTGCAGTCTGTATTAACATTCTCTGTTGACCCTTTCACACACAGTATGTGCAGTCTGTATTAACATTCTCTGTTGACCCTTTCACACACAGTATGTGCAGTCTGTATTAACATTCTCTGTTGACCCTTTCACACACAGTATGTGCAGTCTGTATTAACATTCTCTGTTGATCCTTTCACACACAGTATGTGCAGTCTGTATTAACATTCTCCGTTGACCCTTTCACACACAGTATGTGCAGTCTGTATTAACATTCTCTGTTGACCCTTTCACACACAGTATGTGCAGTCTGTATTAACATTCTCTGTTGACCCTTTCACACACAGTATGTGCAGTCTGTATTAACATTCTCTGTTGACCCTTTCACACACAGTATGTGCAGTCTGTATTAACATTCTCCGTTGACCCTTTCACACACAGTATGTGCAGTCTGTATTAACATTCTCTGTTGACCCTTTCACACACAGTATGTGCAGTCTGTATTAACATTCCTCTGTGTTGACTCACACACAGTATGTGCAGTCTGTATTAACATTCTCTGTTGACTTTCACACACATTATGTGCAGTCTGTATTAACATTCTCTGTTGACCCTTTCACACACAGTATGTGCAGTCTGTATTAACATTCTCCGTTGACCCTTTCACACACAGTATGTGCAGTCTGTATTAACATTCTCCGTTGACCCTTTCACACACAGTATGTGCAGTCTGTATTAACATTCTCTGTTGACCCTTTCACACACAGTATGTGCAGTCTGTATTAACATTCTCCGTTGACCCTTTCACACACAGTATGTGCAGTCTGTATTAACATTCTCCGTTGACCCTTTCACACACAGTATGTGCAGTCTGTATTAACATTCTCCGTTGACCCTTTCACACACAGTATGTGCAGTCTGTATTAACATTCATTATCACTATTTTTACCCTTATTTGTTTGCTGATGCAAAGCTTAAGTCATTTCTAGTGTGGTTCTGTTTAGATAGGGCCACTGTTTGGCAATGACCTTTGTTCACCCTTCATAGTTAGGCCAAGCAGGGGCCAACATCACACAGCAAAGTCCAAATCATAAAAATCTGTGGATGTCACAACTGAGTGTCATAGCACTGTTCTGGTTTTTTTTGCAATGTTTCTGAATAAAGAAATCATCTCTATGCATGGCAGTATTAGAAAGTGTAACCCATGATAAAAGAAAGCAAACTGCATTACTGCAACACTGGGCACCTTTAGTCCTTATTTTATTTGTCAGAATAACATAGTAGCACTGTTTGAAAGCTGCTGTACCATTTGTCAGGTACCAATTGTTCAAGAAAAATACAGTACAATATCTCATGTGAGCATAGCTGTTAGCTTTTTCATTAACTCCATTTGCAAGGAGGACTGCCACACCCCTTAAGTCCCAACATTCTATCTCTAAAATGTGCTAAATCTGAGGGAGAGTTAGCGGGGTGTGGGCCCTCCCCTTGAATAGATTTAGTCTCTGTACAGCTTACACCTGACTGATATAATGATTAGTAGATCATGTCTGTACCTAACACTATACAATCACTTGCCAGCAGCAGTAAACAAGAGCATAGCCATATCCTTCACTGAGTGTAGAAGTTGAAGGAAGTATCTGTATTTGCTAATATTTTGATTTGTAATGCACATGTGAGATTCACATTAGTGTTTTAATTTGTTTGCAGGATAAGGTAGAAAGGATATTACAAGCTGAATAATGCTTTACTTCTTTTCAATGATAGACCCCAAAATGCACGTTAATGTTTACTGATAAATTACGTTTATGATCTCATGTTTTTGACATGGTTTGTTTTTGAGCATAAGTTATAAGTCACCATATTTTAATTTGCTATAAGTTAGCTAGAAACCATGTAGTAAAATGTCAAGCCATTAAAAAAATTACAAGGATAAAAGTGAAAAAAAAACACTGTAGACATGTCCAGGGATTCGGAAAGAGACCCACTGCTGGCAGTAGGAGACCCAGCTAAAATGAACTGGTTCTACAATACAAGAACATGCGATTCGGAGACATGTTAGCCATAAAGAAAAAAAGACTTTATCAGCTACTATGCATGTCTCTGAATCATCTCTAACTTCCAAGAGTGCATATCAACACTTTCCCACTAGTGTCACATCCATCACATTAGCATAAGCACCATTCTCATTCACCTTCCCACACATACACACACACACTGACATGCCTCTTATCTGTCCTGAGTTGAAAGAATGACCCCAGTGTTTCTTATTGTTGTCCATGCCCTCATTAATCACAAATCCTTGCAATCAGTCAGTCAATAATAATGTCAGACATAAAGATGCTAGACATGCTGATCTATTAACATTTTAAGTGAGTCCCAGTAATAGTTTAAAAATTCTTCCTTGTGTCATATACTTTTCTTCTAGCATTATCCTGAAGACTCCACCCAAATGGTACAGCCCATCACTCTGAACTGTTCCTGATGTTATAGACCACTCTAGTTGTTGCATCTTATATTTTCCCTGTCACTAATAATTCACGAACCATTGCAATCAGTGAATAACGACAGACATTAGAGTCTCATACTTCTTATTTTGCAAAATGATTCCATTAACTCATAAGTTTGTGTAGCGGGTTAATATTCCTCTTTTCAGTGTCAAGAGTGCAGACTTTGAAGCTCCCCCCTTGTTTATTTTATTTATTATTATTTTCAAAGCCTTAAGGAATATGTAATGACTATCCCTGGTGTCTACTGGTGGCATAGAGAGCTAACACTCTACTGAAGAACTGTGTGTTTGTACTGAGAGTACAGGATTTCTATTTTTGTAAATACCTTTAAGGCATGATATAAAGTTATTCCTGATACCTAGTGTTCCTCATCCTGTAATACAGCAAGTTCGTTAGCTTAGGGAAGTGAGGAAGTATGACAGTCATGCACACACATGCACAAATGTGCGCACACATGCACACAAGCATACATTCAAACTTTCATGCACATGCTCATACACACACACACACACACACACACACACACACACACACACACACACACACACTAAACTAGGCCTCCCATTCCTCTGCATACTCACACATGCAACCATACACATCCACAAATGCACATACCCCATTACCACTACCTGTCCAGTAATCTTCCCAGCACTTACCTCTAAAACAATCTCTCCCACCAGAGGCAATGTATGAATGCAAGTTTTTGGCTGTGTTTATTAACATAGACAGTGCTGGTGATTTACTTGCTCAACTGCATAAATGCCTTACTGTAAGCAATACCAGGGGAAAGCATATTACTAATTAACATATTACTAATTAACATAAGCTGATCCCACAGAATGCCTTATTAGCATTTTCTGAAGGCTGCAGCACCATGGTGCTGTACTACTTTATGGTCCAGCACTTGGGAAGGGCCGTCGCTGAATCAGAAAGGGTTAACAAGAGGTGTACATCAGGCTTACACCTCATAGTAACATTGCTGAATCAGCTTCATGGTTCTGTGATATGTTTGCAAATAATGTGAGTGAAAAAAATGCACTTGAATTTGGAAAACAAAATGGCAGTGGAAACTGAAGCATGACTCCTGCTTCTGCATCTCTAATGGAATCAAATCTAAGATGACTGCATCTCAGGGAAAAGGGAATGTCCCCACTTACAAAGAGTATAGTTCCTCACTTAAATGCATTTTTCTAACATTGTTTACAAACACATTGTGCTTTCCATAACAGAGTAATTTCCACAGGACTTTCCAATATTCTCTAGGTTCATAGGTTCATAGGTAGGTACTAGGCTATCGGCCCAAGGGCATACGTAAGCCTAGCCAACAAGGTTCCCTAGCTTACGCCACACAAGAAAGTTATTTTCCTGTGCCACTGTCGAGCAGAGACACAGAAGTGATCCACAGGGTGTATTTCCTATTTCTCTAGTGAATTAATTGCATGGAAAAGGTCATTTCCATGAACTACACATTGTAGGCTAGTTCTAATTTTATGGCTGCTAGAGATATTATTTATGTCAATGTATCATTTTAAGCAAGCTATGATTTGTCAAGCCTATCTCATTGAATGGGGTATGCAGTGCTATCATATGTCCTAAACCAATATACAGCATTTATGCACGATTACTACATAATGCATTATGTGTAGTTTTCTAAAACTGCTTCATGTGGTTTTGGGGCAATTAATCAGAGTGCAGTTGCTTGAGGAAGAAGAAGTCTGTTTAACAACATAGATGAAAGTGCTTACTCTGTTTTCTTTTTTGTTTATTTTCTAATAAAAGTATCACTTGTTGTTCAAAGATGTTGTTTTTACAGCTTTTTATTCAGAAGGTACAGTTGTTTGAGATACTCATGATAATAGCAGATACTTTAGAACAGATTCCTAAAGTAGTACATTATACATTTGGGTTTGCTGTCCATCAAAGCTGTACTTGTCTAGCCATTTTTCTAATATGCTTCTGACTCAGCCTGCAGGATATTCCTGGCATGGTGCATGCTCCATAATACGCTGATGAGGAGACAGTCCGGTCAGCCCTAGGATATAGGCAAGGTCAGACTACACACACGCACACACACACACACACACACACACACACACACACACACACACACACACACACACACACACACACACACACACACACACGTGCGGCTAGTAGACATCAGCTCCACAACCACCCCACCCTCCAGACAGCAATGGGTGTGCAGTAGACAGCAGCACAGGCAAAGTAGCAACATCTGCTCCAGATGTATGGGCCCTGCTAAGCACACAGTAATGGTGCATTGTCACACAGATCAAATATAATGCATGCAGTACAAATAGCAGGCTATTCTGTTTAGTGCATGGTGAAGTCATACTGTGATCAGACAAAACCATATTTACCTCACACAAGGGAAAGCAGTGTGGTATACAGTCATCACTATGTGCCCAGGTACTTAAGGGCAGAATGACATGTCTGCCTACACATGCTGGATGGAGGACATCACAAGAGTCTGGTATAAGGTTCATGAGCAAATAGACAGGGATGGTCTTAGCAATGGCAGAGCCCAATTTGGACTATATTTGTGGGGCCCCTCATCTGACCCACCTCCACCTACCATCCCAACCTTCCCTCCATGCTGGATTCATGGATTTAATACTATTTCAGATGAGGACTCAGGAATATATGCTGTTACTGTATATTAAATATAAAACAATTTGTTTATTGGTTTATATTTTGTTATAAGACATGTCAAAACAAGTAAACTACTGAATTCCTGGATTATCCCCAGATCCAACATAGCTTTTAGTTCCTCTCTCATGATAACTCACTCTGGCACTCAAAAAAGGACTCATCTGATGGACCACTGAGGCTCTGTGATTACATGATGTTTTATCAGGTGAGCGTACTTTGGCTTTCCAGCAAACATGTTCCCAAAGTCCTGTAGTACTGCCCGGATCTTCTTTTTTTTTTTAATTTTCTGTCTTTTCTGGCTCCCTCCTTTTCCTTCTTCCTCTTATTTGGCTCACACTCCCATGCTCAGCAACAGTATACACTGCAAATTCCTTGTTCTTTGTATATTTTCTCCACAGTAACAATATACAGTATATTATGACAATGTAAAGGCACTCTTCTTACTGACTGAATTCTTGTACCACAACTGTAATACTTATGACTGTATTCATTTATGCTATGTATTATGCTGATACACCTGCATGCCTGTTCTTATATTATTAATGCTGCATTGATAATGATTAAAGTTAATTGTTTCTTTTGGTTGTGGGAGATCATTTGGCATAATAGTTAAGGTCTTCACCTCCCATGCACAATCTCCAAGGTTTGATCCAAAACTCCAGCCAATGCCTGTTAGGAGTTTGCTGGTTATTCCTGTGTCTCTGTGGGGTTCCTCCCACCTCTAAAAACATGCTGTTTCCATCTCAAACTCACCAAAGAATGAAGTTGTGAGCAGAACCACAGACTCTACATGATTCTGTCTAGAGGGAAGTGTTGTATAGACCAACTGCTTTAGACATCTACTCTGGTGCCCAGTATCTGCAAGGTAGGAGAATATGGATCACAGACTGTGTGCCGCGGCAGTGCTAGCCATTCAACTATGTAAAATACAGCTCTAGGTAATTTTGTCATGTTGATTAATGTCACCAAATGAGCAGGGTATTTGCTAGTGATAAGTGGGGAGAGGACTCACCCTACTCTGACCTACACTAGGAGTGTACCCGCCATAAAGCTCAAGGGGTTGAGTTACTTGGGATAGCTCTACTGAGCAAAAAACTGCATGTGAAACTAAGAACTGCTGCATGTAATATAGGTTCACTGACAGGATGGAGCTTGGAAGTAGATGAATTGATGGCAGAGAGGAGGCTGGACATCCTTATGTATCCAGGAGACAAGATGGAAGGGCAATGAGGAAAATCCACTTGGCTTGGGATTCATAGTCTACTACTCAGGAGGAGGACAAACTATAAATAGTGTGGGAATTGTGGTGAGGAATGCCATCAGAATTAGTGACAGACTTATAGCAATCAGACTCCAGCCTAAAGATAGGGCAGTATTCATAATCACAGCTTGTGCTCCACAACAGGGTTAAGATAGTGAAGATAAGAGTGCATTCAGATAGCAGTTGCAGGACCTACGACATAACACACAATAACATGAATTGGTGTTGACAATGGGTGACCTAAATGCACATATCAGGATAGACAGAACAGGATATGAGGTCTGCCTGGGTCCACATGAGTGGGGCAACAGGAATAAAGAAGGAGAGGCCATTCTAGACTTCTCTGTGATAAATGGCTTGATAGTAATCAACACATGGTTTAGAAAGAGAGACAGTCACAAGATCACACACAAGAGTGGCCAACATGCCACTCAGGTAAACCTCCTCACAGTAAGAACAGGGTACAGGGGTAAAATTAGCGATTGCAAAGTCATCCCCATTGAAACAGTTGGCCCACAGCAAAAACCACTGGTTGCCACAATCAGCTGCAAGCAATGGTGAGAGAAACCTCTAAGGTCAACAAAGACCAGACTGAAGGCCTGGAGGTTGACTAAAGAGAAACCACAACAGTTCAAGGAATTATTCAGGACTCTAGCTCCTCAAGAAGAAGAGGAAACAAGTGGGACTGAAAAGGAATGGCAGCACCTCAAAACTCCATGTGTCAGGACTATAGAACAGAAATGTGTCTGATCCAGGTATGGAAATAAAGTGCATAAGGAAAGGTGGTGGTGGAATGCAGAAGTCCAGGAAGTCATCAAAAGAAAGAAGGAGCACAGAAAAAAACTGTGAGATAGAAAAAACAGACCATGCTAGAAAGGAATACTGGATGGCTAACAAAGGGGCTAAGAGAAATGCAAATGGCAAGTAGCAAAGAACAAGGCATCAGAGGCACTCTACAAGCTTCTAGAAAGTGAGTCAGTAGATGGTACAAAGAAACTATATCAGTTTGCAAGACAAAAGACAGTAAGAAAAAGAAGATATTCAGTCACCCTTCACGAGGGATGCCAGCAACAACCTGCTCCCAGTCCATAGGACGTTAATGGCAGATTGAAGGAGTACTTCCAGCAGCTTCTGAATGAATAATACCTCACAGAAGCTGTACTGCCCCAGACACAACCTACAATGAGAGAAGAAGAGGAGCCCACCATACAAGAAGTAAGAACAGCACTAAGGAAAATGAAGTCAGAGAAGCAGCACTCAGATGAGGTCACAGCAGAGATAATCAAGATGTTGGATAAGATAGGGAGAAATGGCTCATGGGAGTACCCATAGCAGTTCAGAGATAAAGGCACTGTCATATCCCAGTTGATTGGAGAATAAGCATACTGGTGACAGTGTTCAAGAACAAAGGGGACATTCAAAACTGTGGGCAGTACAGAGGTAGCCAACTCCTGTCACACTGTATGAAAGTTCTTGAGAGGGTGGTTGATAAAAGAATATGCAGAGTAGTAGAAAGTAAGATAGGACCTGAACAGTTCGGATTCAGATCAGGATGCAGCACAACTGACCTGATGTTTGCAGTGAGAGAGATATTTGAGAAGAAGCTAGAGATGAGGAAAGAGTCCAACTGGGCATTCCTAGACTTGGAGAAAGCATATGACAAGGTCCCAAGAAAGCTTGAAAGAGGCTTTCGGCAAAGAGCTGGATGAATCATGTGAGAGAAGATCTGTGACAGTCAGGCATGAGTGTCAAAGGAGACAGGAGAGTAGCACTGAACTGAGAGAGAGATGGCAACAGGTTGACATGACACCCGAACCTCATGTAGAAAAATGGGAAAAAGAGGGTTGCTGATGACTTTTCTCTTGGTTGTATTTCTCTCATGCTAAACATGAAAATGGTTTTGGTGGATCAGTGCTCTACTTTGGTTAACAAACCTTAAATTAATAAATAAATAAATAAATATTTTGTAAGTTAAGTACTCTACACACAACAGTTTCTTTGGAAGGTGCTGCAGACAGACAGCACCGGGAAGACCATGCTACTAAAAATCAGGTTGGAGTTCCTTTCACAATAAATGTTCATACCTTGTTGTAGCTGATGTGCTTTCACAAAACCACATAAAACCATCAGACGTCCTTAGAATGCTCAAAAATAATAATTGTACTAAGTTCAGGTTTCTCCTTAGAAATGGCAATGCTCATGCACTTATAATTTTTTTCTAAAACTTTATTTTTATTTATGTTATTATTTGTTAAACAAGATAAGTGGACTAATGCATCCAGACCTTTTCCAGTCATATCACAGATCAAGAGGGCAAAGCTAAGGACTACATATAGGGATAATTTAGAGCAGTCACTCAGAATCACGTTTTGGCAGATGAGGGAATCTCAATGACTTTAGGGAACCCACATAGCTGTAAGGAGAATATACAACATTCATACAGTTTGTTCAGCTTTTTTTATATAATTTCCATCAAAACTCCTCCTCAGCTGAGTCGAAACATTTTCTAGCTTTAAGTTTTTGCTTGCCCCCTAAATTGTATGTGACTTTGAGCCTGTCATACTCTTGCAATACCTTTATGAATCAAATTGTTCTTGTATTGTTTTCACATGTTCAGCCAAGTGAATAATTTTTCAAGCCACCTCTGCCAACAACCACTCAGCACTATGGCGCCATTATACAAATACATTATTTAAGAAGGGTAAGCAATTCCTTTTTTAAGTAATCTCATTGCATAATCAACAATAACTGACTTGTGGGAGTGGGCATATGAGGATTTACCCACACCCACTCATTGGTCATTGCTTAATTAGTCAATAGCACAATGCATGACAGAAAATGTCGTCAACTCCACTAACAAGACTTACAACTCTTGTAACTCCTACAGACTGAGACTTCCAGTTAGAAAATATCTTGCACTTTGTATACTGTCTCTCAAGCAGTTTCAAGGCCACATAATGATCCTGTCATAATCTAGTGCAGGGCCCACTGAGGAAGCTGGGCCCTATTGGGCCAAATAGGTCCAATTCGCCCAAGACTGGCCATGCTGATAGATATACATTGTCATAGACAATCTCCTTCTCTGATGAGGTGGAGAACACGCCCTATCACAATGGCTTTATGCGAAGGATTCCCAGGATGATGGGAATACTGCATCACATACATTTTCCTGTTGGAATGTGTTTAGAGTACCATTTCCTGACCATAATCTGTAGCAACAGCACTGGCTTGGTGTTCTAAAACTGGTGTTTCCCCCTGACTGGGATGGTGTATGACTGGGACTGGGATAAAGTCCAGTGATGAGTTCTTTTGTTGATACAGGTCAAGAGTCATAGCCTCAAGCAATGAGGGGTGACAGAACATGGTACATATGTAGATATATGTTAAGGACTGTATACCTCATGATGGCCACCTCTGGTATGTACCCTTCCCCCACTGTAGGACACTGTATATATCCCATATGCCTCTAATACAAGAGGTTTAAAGAATCACACAGTGGAAACTAGCTTGGCTAGAATTTTCGTGTAGGTTTGTACTTTTTACTCACATATATAAAGGTGAGGAATGGAGTCTATATTAGAATATGTAAACTTGGTAACATAATTACTTCAATAAAATTCACCAAAATTCTACAAGTCATAGGAATGACCTTATTTTCAGTGTTTATAAATATAGACTGGGCAAAAATGGACATAAACCATGATTACAAAATAATAAGCAAATAGAAAAATTATACATCATTAATTGGCTAGGGACAATGAAAAAACAATTTAAACTATGACCAGTGTTTATCTACCAAAGTTAGAAATTAAATTCTGCAGCCCACTTAATTTGAATGAGCATATCTAGTCATCCTGGTACAATCAGTGAAGTATTTTTGCCCGACTAGTTCAATCCATTACTGAATCCAGCATTGTCTTCTATACCATTTGAACAAGCCTCCTGAAACAAAATGAACAGGTACAATGATTCCTAAATCATGAATTGTAAAATGTGAACTATTCAGAAAGGTTTACATAGCTATCATCATATTCTGCTTCTAAGGGATACTGACAAGCAGTGACCACTGCTTAAACCATAAAGTCAAATCCTTATCCACCTCTGCTTGGCAGGCAGTGCCTGGAACACACCACTAGGGGGAGTTAACACCAGATTAGGGACCCTAATACTAAAACAAAGTATCTGTATAGAAGAAAAAATGACAGATACATTGTATAATATCTTCCAAGATTAGAGGATAAGTGTTCCCTTCCAATAAGTCCCTCATTAAATTATTTCAAAAATAATCTTGATGTGTATATGGGGATTACAAAATATTATTACGGGTAAGGCAGCCAAGCTGCTTAAAAGTGACTAAGTTATAAGCATAAGGATCGAACCTATAAACTCATGAATCTATAACATAGGGTGCGGCTTGAGCTCTCTGGATACTATAAATAAGAAAAGCACATAGGTTAATGTCCTGCAACCCCATGCCTCTGGTTTGTCCAGTACATCAACCTTGTTCTGATGCAGGCCACCTATGCTACCATCCTGTGTGCCCTGCCTTGTAGTAACCACCATCTCTACAACCAAGTCATGGGCATGGCACTCAGTCAGTATACAATACTTTACTTTTTACTCTGCAGTGCAATGAGTGGGCACTTAGACATGGCTGTCAGTGCCACGGACTGATCAGCATCCTCACTGCTTCCAGTAAACAGATCAGAAGTGATTTGTGAATCTGGCTCCCCATTCATACTGATTACCCTACATCACAGAATTTGTGTCGGTAACTGAGAACATATAGTGTTACCACCTGTCCCACTTTGCGAGGGACAGTCCCTCTTTGGGCAGTTGTGTCCTGCAAAATAATTGTAAAAATGGCAGATGTCCTGAGATTTTAGGACAAAATTATTTCCTATATTTTATGTAATAGTTGCATAAAGCAGTTATTCTGTATCTGAAACACCTAAATGTTATAAGAAACAGAATAAGCAACTAAAATGCTACAAGAATAAGCTGTCATTTAGGCATAAAAGTGAGGTTTTGTCCTTTGTACTGGCTGTGGGTATGTTTCGGCCTGCAAAATCTGACATTTGTACCAAAAATGTCCCACTTTGGGCATCTGAAAAGGTGGCAACCCTAAGGACATATGGATAATATTCAATTTTAAATGCTGATAAAACTAAGAGTAAAATGAGTGGTTAGATTAGATTAATGACTTTCTAGTTTCATTTCTATAGGACTAATGGCCTCAAAGTAACATTTTCACTAATCTACTAAATATGTTAAAAATGGGGACTAGAAACTTCCAAGTCATAACACTTCCTGGTGATTATGACTAAGGGCTTTCAAAATTCTATTCTTTACAAAATAGAAATATGGCAGGCAACTTTCAGAACAGAAAGCCAATAAAATGAATTAGCAAAACTGACTGCATAATAAAGACTATGATATGTACAAAAAATGTCTGCTGATACTCTAGACCCATGGCATAGAGAGAGAGAGATGAAGCTCTGACGACAATACAAGCAACCCGTGGCTGATTATCAGCATGGCATTGAATGCGCTAGGTCGGTGCAGGATTGGCTTGAGCAGCTGATCCCCCAGAGTGAGTAGTCGGGTCCACCACATTAGACATGTACTGATAGGTGGATGATAGCTCATAAAAGGGGCTGGTCAAGCTTGCACTGTCAAGCAATGGGTGAGCCATAATTCATGGAGGTAGGCACACATGGAAATACAAACAAAACCGAATGCAGTGTGTATCTCACTGAAAAAAAACATAATGCAAAAAAAAAAAAAACAGAAACCACTCCACTCATCAAATTAGCACTTTCATCTCTGTTTAATAAAAGACTTCAGAAAATTTTACACTGCAACCACCCAAGATATATAGACACACAAAAAAGTCACGACAGATTTTCACCAATCAGAAAATCTAATGTTTTATACTCTAAAAATGCATCTTTCTTTCCAGACAGAACTATTATATTTATAAAAACCTTTTTAACTTCTATTTAGTGCTTTTTATTTTAACAAGCATTTAATATTGACCCAGTAATTTAAGCCAGGCTAATCTGTATCATTAAAACATAGCTGTCATTGCAATTTTCCATACTCTAGCAAGGACTCTTTGTCTCCCTATTCTGTCATTGTCTGTTAACCTTTCTAAAACAAAACTAAAACATTTCTTGTGACCGACCCAATTCATAAAATATTAATAAAGAATGTAAGTGTTCTGCTTAGTCTTTATGACATAACATTATTTGTATATCCTCTGTGATAGCCTGCAAGTCATCTTACCCACTTAAAATAAATTACAGCCATAATGGAGAGCTAAATACACCACAGATTTTAAGTTATTATGGTAATGTCCTTGCAGACCTATATATACAGTATCTAAGACAAGCATAAGTCCAAAATGTGTTTTTTTAAATATTTTATTTTTAGGTATTGTTGTGTTCTCTTATAATTAAGAATAGCGCATAAGTTGATGTCCTGCAAACCAATGCCTCCACTATCACTGTTTTCATTTTAGCAGATGGAGAACATTAAAATGAAAGCCAGATGTTATTTTCCATTCAGATTTATTAGCTATATAAAAACATGTCAAATTCTGAATCACAGTATTTTCATCAAAACATTAAATAGCACAGTGTTGGCAAAGGCTCTTTGAGCACTGAACAATTATGACGAACATTAGATTCCCTTTCTCCAAATGTATGTCTTATCAACTGCCATTCTTTTTCTGGTTTTCTGTTACTCTAAAGCCAAACAAGATATTACAGCAAAACATTTCATGAGTTAAAGTTGATAGCCTAAATATATGTAGCAATCTTTATGCTATTTTACTAGTTAAATAACAATTCAGGGAATAAGGCATAGAAATATTTAAAAACTTAATAACAGTGGGACACCTATCAATACTATGAAACAATGTTCTGCATACATAGACACACACACACACAAACACACACACACACAAACACACACACATCAGCTTCCAAAAGGAAAATAGAATTATGTGCGTTGTTAGTACCAAGGAATCAGCAAACAAATATTCCTTAAGGCTGCTAAGGTTAAACTAAACTCCTCTCTTTATATTATAATCTTCAGTGACATAGTTAGCAACAGGTGTATATTACGTTATCGAACTTTTAAAAGTTCGAACATCATATGGTCGACACCATATGATCGAACTTTTAAAAGTTTGAACGTTTCAACGAAGATCTCCGTACAGTGCAGAATGGGAAGATCTCCCTTTCCTGTACTATAGTGCAATCTCGGAGTTGGCATATTTAAAGAGTGGGAAGTGGAAGGGTGCATCCTCCCAGGGGGGCTGCAGGGGGGCTTGCCCCCCCCCCCACTTAAAATGGTCAGGTAGGTTTTTTCTGTTGTTTATTTTTTTTTTTTTTTTAGCTTTTCGAACTTTAAAAAGTTCGATCATATGCCTTCGACCATATGATGTTTGAACTTTACTTTACTTCAGTAACGTAATATAAAATGGTTAGGTAGGTTTTTTCTGTTTATTTTTTTTTTTTTAGCTTTTCAAACTTTTAAAAGTTCGATCATATGGCCTTGATCATATGATGTTTGAACTTTTAAAAGTTCGATAATGTAATATACACCCGTTAACAACTCCAAGCACTAACAAACACTTGAAAAATATTATCAACAAAGGACATCAAGATTCTTCCTTATTTGCACATTTAAATACAACCTACAAAAAGGTTCCTAGCATGCCTCTCAACTTCTTAGAGTAAGAATTCTGGCTGGGCAAAGCCAAAAATAATGGTGGAACAAAGGCCCAAAAATCAGGCAGATTTTAAGTATTGCTCATACAAACTTATAATGTTAATAGAATAACAGGTTTTGCATTAGCATGCATTTTTTGATGGACATGAAGTCTGAAATTTAAATGTCTATCACTGTTTAGTTACTTCAGTCCTCACTGATTTGTCAAAAACCCACAAATACTGTGAGGAACAGACCACAAATATGAGGCAAAATTCTGGAAAGTTAACATGTATGCTTTCTAGACTACTATTCACTTGTATTAATTAAACCATGTACTTCTCTTTTTCTACCCCCTCCTATGGTGCAGTATGCCAAGCCTTCACCATGCTCACAATAAAGGCACAATTCTTTAAGCTAGCCACACAGCGTCTCCTTTCTAGTTTTCAGCAGTGATGACCAGTCACTCTATGGCAACTTCTACACTTGCATTTACATGAACAGTAATTGATTCACCCAAATATGGCAGGCTATCACAGCAATATAGGTCATCATGTCTCTTCCAAATAACTAAATAATTTAGTAGAACCTTCCAGTTATACTATCATACAACCTAACTACTTCATATTTCTCAGATATTATAACACTAGGGTCTCATTCTTGTTTGATTAACATTTTTTTTGATGAATATATGTTCAATTTATATAGTTTCATACACAGTCCTTAGAGCTACTAAACCCTGGGATCATAGGAAGTTACTTGGCCAATGGCCCTAGAACCTTTTTCAGCCTAGCCATTCATGCCCTAATTTCCCCAATTACCAGTGCCCAGGGGCTAGAATGGCTTTGGTATATGCCTGTGACTAAGGGCACCTACAAACTGCCTCTCTCCATAAGGGCCACAGGCAACAAGCCAGGGGTGAATATGTGATTTCTCATCCATTGGTCTAAATTGTGTTGAATAGGTTTAGGGAACAGCTCTGTTTCACATGAATGGGGAGTTTGTTGCAGAGAAAGGGTAACCGTACCATTATCAAAGATGAAGTCAGTTTAGTAAAACAGAATTATCAAAAACCAGAGCACACTTATGCAAGTGTAATGAAAAATCAAAGAATATGATTTAATAGAGAAAGTAATAGTAGTCTCCAACATGATTGAGAGATGTAACAGAAAAATGACTCTAAGAAAACAAAAAAGTAGGCAACATGGGAGAAAACTGTTACAAGAAAAGAAAAAACCTAAAGGAGAAAAAATAAGCAGTAAAAAAACAAATTAAAACTCTCACTCTCTCTCTCTCTCTCTCTCTCTCTCTCTCTCTCTCTCTCTGAATACGCAAACCTATCAACACATGACTGTTCCACACCACTCACCCATACACCCAGATGTCCCATAGAAATTTCACCATGATGTGTATATAAAAAATATAATCTGTAAAAATGTAAATTACACACATATTTAATTGTTGCTACATATATTAATTGCTGCTTTACAGTTTTAAACACTGTAAAACTTGTAAACTTAAAAAATCACTTGATTAAAAAAAGAAAACAAAGTAAAGCAGTTGATGGATGTGTAGATATTTCATTCTTTTTTCTTTTATCCACTTTTATTTCTCAGAACTTCTTTCTGAGAGAGTGAGGTCAAATTGGATGAAAGCGCTAAACAGGTGTCTGTGTCCTGCATCATTTTGAGAGCTGCTTTTGTTTTGTGTTTTTTGTTGTATATTGTTACTTTCTGTTCTGTTTTTGATATGTGCAGATACTGGGGATGCAAGAGGTTGCATCATGTAGATGTTCTTGAGCAATGTCTTTAAAACTTGTGATGTGCAATCAGATTTTCACCAGCATAAATTAGCCATGACATTGGTAGTACTGATGAGCTTTAACATGATTCAAACTATTTACATTACAATGTCCAGTTATTTTATAATGAGTTTCAAATAATTGCAATTTCTTATTTTTCAATGAAAAAGTTTACCTGCAGTTATTCACCATATTCCCTGAAATGCCTTGCAAGGCAGAAATCAGGGAACATGACAGCTATTGAGCAGTTTCAGAGAGCCACTTAACCCCTGATCAGCTTGGCCCACTGTTTGAAGGGCTCTCAACTCAGTCAAGAGAAAAACGTGCAGAATCCTGTTCACATACAATTATTTTCCAATATATAACCACTAAAAGGTCTGGGTTTTTTCAGATAATGTGTAGTTTGCTTAAGCAAAAATTGCATGATTCTTTTATTTTCCCAGACAGGAAAATATTTTGCCTTTTGTACAACTGCAGAAGGGAAATGTCATGAATGTATCAAATGAGACAATGAGACAAATGACAATGTAAACAGCATACTTACTGCTTCTGCCTCTGTACTGTTGCTAGTATAATCTTCCCTTGATGGCAGTGTTAAAGTTGCTTGGTCCAGCTGTTAAATAAAACAGATTTTTATGACTAGTGGGCTCACAAACTGGTCAAAAATGCTTAGATACCATTATGTTAAAATGCTTTTCCTTGTGAAACTGACCTGCAAGATAATGTTCATTGGTTCCAAATAAGGTAGCTTAGAGATAAACATTCCTTTTTTAACTATTGTCTATTGAATGTTCTTTTTCTCTGTAAACCAGCGGTAGACAATGTCAGGGGGCCAAGTCTGACCCTCCACACAATGCCATCCAGCCCCCAGAGAGTAACTAAAAAAGTGAAAAAATGCTATGTCTTACTCCAGTCATGCAAACTTTCCAGCATGTGCTTACTTACCTAACTGACTGCAGTTGTGCACACCTCTAATCTTAGCAGTGGAAGTAACTATTCTTTCTTGTTTATAATTTATAGTCTGTAAACAGTAGTAACTTTCAAAGTTAAATGCAAAGTTGATGTAGAAAACAGGAAACTTCATGATTGCTGTCGTAAGTAAAAATGCCAGTCACATGTACTTATCGTAACTCGTAATGACTTACTATGTTTTGAAGTGGCCCACAGATGCATTAAGAATTCGTGTAGTAGCCCTCCCCACAAAAAGGTTGTGCACCAGTGCTGTAAACAGACTTCAGCAAAGTTCAAAATTCATATTTAAAAGAGATATGCCCTGCATGCATAAATGATCTTGCATCTTCAATGCAGCACAACTCCAGGGCTGGATCTAGGTTGCCTAGGGCCTGGTGTTGGCTAGGATGGCACTGGACCAGCCATAAAAAAAAAACTACTCCTAACTTTAAAATAAAAAGGTACTGTCATTTAAAAAAAAATACTTCTCTCAGTGTGCAAGCAACATGAACCAACCCCCCCCCCCTTTCACTGGCTTAGATTGTGGGCCAATGAGAGGGACTTCTAGGTGCTCAAATCAAAAAATCATTCTCAGTGTTTTTGCTGCTGCAAAACATCATTTGGAGTGGAGTTATGTTTTTCCATTGTAGTCATCACAAACAACCATATACAGTGAACAACATTATGGAAACAGAATGAAACATAGCACACAGGTGTGTGTCTTTATGAAATGCATGTGGTAGCTTGAGAGAACTTGATAGAATCAAACCCTGTATCTTAGGTATAATTAGCACTTGATTTAAACCTCCACACCAACTGCCAGTCTGTATCTGGTCCCTGATTTTGCAGAGCATCTTACTTGAGCAACTGACTTAAGCAGCCATTGCTCTGAGGCAAAAGGAAATTTAGGCTAGCCTCCTCAATGATCTCCTGGACTGTAAGCCAGTTAGGTGTAAAGGAAGGAAACTGATTGTAGTAAAGAGTACTCCTGGGCTGCTGCCAAAAAGGAGCACTTGTGTCCAGTGGGCTGCCCCAGGCTGTTAGCAAATGCATTACACCTTTGTCTTTTAAATTCCTGCACCCTTCACATAGCCACTAATTAATGCCTCACTATATGCTATCTTGTAGTTAAATGGGTGCCAGATGTATTTTCACTACGAGTTTTAAGGGAAGTTTACTGTTTCTCATGCTAAATCTGTTTTCTATGTGATAGCATTTTGTTCTGTTTACAAAATGGCTCAGTGTCTTTTCTGTAAAATTTGGAATAAAAGTTTTAAATAAAATCTAAATCACTTTGAAAAAAAGTTGTTGTTGTGTTTTTCGGCTTTTCCTGGTTAGGGGTCGCCACAGTGGAACTCCGGTCTGCTAATGATTGGTAGTTGATTTTTACATGCCGAGTTACCAGCCCTGATGCACAACCTTCAACGAAGGTATGCCCATTCATGCATGTCTCCACACAGAAGACACTCTAGCTGAGAATCGAACTGGACAGCATCTTACTGTGAGGCGACAACGCTACCGCAGCACCACCACTGCGGCTCACTTTGAAAAAAAGTAAAGAAGAAAATAGTATGTACAATGGCAGGTTTGAAAAGTGTTTATGGTAATTGGGAAAAGGTAGCAGAGTAGTCG
Source organism: Protopterus annectens (assembly GCF_019279795.1). Taxonomy (NCBI): domain Eukaryota; kingdom Metazoa; phylum Chordata; order Ceratodontiformes; family Protopteridae; genus Protopterus; species Protopterus annectens. The sequence continues at coordinate 304,041,809 of NC_056735.1, read as the reverse complement.
GATATTTGTATGGCTGGAAGGGATCTGACTGATTACCCTACATAGGGTCCCATTTGTCCACAATCCGACTCTGTTGACTCTTGAGGTGTATGTTACAACAGTATGGCATTATGAGCTATTCAAGCAGGTCAGACCTGTACTGAGTGATGAGAAATGGAATAGCTATTCCTGATGACAAAAAAGACATAGCTGTCCCCCCACTAAAAAAGTAAGTATGTACTATGCAGTAATATTTCTGATTTTTGTATGATGTGTGTTGTTGAATAAAAGCTGCTACAACATTTATATTCTTTGTAACTTTCTTTGCAACTGCTTTGCTTTATTCATTGCAGTAAATAATGAATTAATTCATTAATTTACCTGTATTGTGTAATATAGTCTAAACATGTTGCATTTTAAAAATATATTTTCCAGTATCTTCTATACAGCCTCCAGCAACTGCAAAGGGGGTTGGCATTTTTCAGAAAAGTCTGAGCTTCAGCATCCATTATCTAGTCATTGTTTGCAAATTACTGTAATATAGTTTTTTTCTGCAAGATCAGATTGTAAAGGATTTCAACATTTAGTTAAAAACTGATACTCTGGCAGTTAGCACAGAGGACTAAAGCTCCAACTTGTTAATCAGCTGTGTCTTGTAGCAAGAGTGCAGGGTTTTAATCTTCCCCCCTTCATTCACTTACTGTGTGACACTGAGCAAGTCCCTTAAACAGACAGTGCTTTGGAATAATTTGTAATTTGGGGTATGCTCCTTAATGATCTCCAGGACAGCATGCCTAGTAACTGTGAACCTGTTGTCATTAGTTACCAGCCATTACTTATTGCATAGCTGATCTAGTTTGGGAAGTATTATGGCAATATCATCAGCACACCGTTTTTAATGTAACTTAGGAAATTTATCCTTCAAGGCAGCAGACATTGCATTTGTAGATGTAGCACTGAAATGTAAAGTTGTTTGCCAAAAGGAACCTCTGCCTTAGCAATAGTTCTCCATAATGTGGAATTATTCAGATGACTTTTATTTCTGCAGAGACTGTGCATATTAACTTAGCATATGTTATCAAGTCGTTAATATTTCTTATGCTTTCATCAATACTCTTTTATTTAATCTGTGCTACACTTTGGTACACTCAGTCAACTTCTTCTTCTTCTTTTGGCTTTTTCCCGGTTAGGGGTCGCCACAGTGGATCATCTGTCCACTCATGATTGACAGTGGAGTTTTACGGTGTTGAGTTGCCAGCCCAGCGCCCATCCTTCCACAGAAGGCACACACACGCACACCTAGGGCCAATTTAGAGTGTCCAATCCACCTACTGCATGTCTTTGGGATGTGGGAGGAAACCGGAGCACCTGGAGGAAACCCACGCGACCACAGGAAGGACATGCAGACTCCGCACAGAAGGCACCCCAGCCAAGAATCGAACCGGAGAACCTCTTGCTGTCAGGTGGCAACGCTAACCGCTGCACCACTGTGGCCGCCCTTTGGTACACTCAGTCAACATTCAGCCTAATGAAGGTGTTTGCTGCTGATGAAAAATGTGATCTCTCTAACTCCCCCAATCTCCTAGACATGTGCTTGGCTACAGCATCCACCATGCATGGCTTTTCCATCTATGCTGCTGCGGCTGTCACCTGTCACTGTGTCCCATCCCACCTGTGCAAATGATGGTGAATATGTCCTGCCCACCCTACTGGCTTGTGTAAGTATTATGGTAATGTCTGATACACAGTATGGATAACCTGGTTGTGTTATCACATGCAACTGTCTTATTCTGTGCTTGTCTTGCCATGGTTCATAGCTGTGGATCAGACATTACCTCTTTTCCAGTGCCATATCTTATTGCATCTGCCTTTGCCTCTGCTTTGTATGGGGTCCTGTTGTGCAGCCATTTCCTCTAATATCTGTTCACCTATCTCCTCTTCCACTGCTGCCAGAAGTATGTTAGTGTTATGGTGTCTATGTTTTGTAACTGCTTTTCTAGGATTGTGCTACGTAGCATGGATAAGAACACAAATATCTTGCTCCAGTTCTCTAGACCAAACTTCAGTGAACCACCAAATGTATCCATGCAGTAGAAGGAGGTCTTCAACAGTTCACGCACATGTTTGATTATGTTCTGTATCTGTAACAGTTCAGTATTATATGCCATCTCCACCATGGTCTGGGGATTGTGGATGGGGGGTTATCAGCCACAGTTCCAAGGCATGTCCACAATCATATGCAGTACATAAGACTGGACACCAATATGAGTGGTCTGCTGCCTGTGTTCATGTGATCTGAGTATTTGGGCCTCTGCTGGTGACAATGTGTGTCCCTACAGGTTAGATGACCCTATGAAAAGTCATCTTATACAAATCACTGGTATAGATTGGTGTAGATTACAAATGTGCCTGATCTGAAAATCCTGGGAAACTTCCTGGATAGCACACAGGCACACTGTATATAATACATTGTGCAAAACACAATAGCTGTCCATTAATATACCACACAGCATATGGAGTAAGGGCCTTTGATGGCAACTTGAGTGCAATCAATACACAAGTTCTCATGAAAATGGGCTATATCATAGAATTCTTGCATAATAATGTCTCTCTCCTCCATTGTCTGTGGAAACCAAATATTCTCTACCACATATTGCAATATCATATCAAGGAACTAGTATAGGGATTCTAAGTCTGATGCTTGCAAAATGTCTAACAAGTCCACTGTCAGATGTTGATAGGTCCCCATAGCAAGGATCATTAATGCTACACATTCCTTCATGTCCACTGGAATGGGCAGTCCATGCATATCCTCTTGATTGCATGTGAGGATGACACACAGTAGCAGTTGACAATATCTTGGTCATGGAGGTAATAGCAGGTCAGCTAGTGACAGACTCTTCTGAAATGTGGCAGTTATGATATGCAACATGGAGTATGCTGGCTTCCAAAGACATCACTAACACATGCTGACTACCTACTGCAGATGTTGCATCTAATATTCTAGCATGAGCAATATCTCTGTATATCAGAAAATGACAGACTTCAGCACAGCTGATCATCATGCTTATCTCACTACTTTTAAATATTTCTGAATCATATTGTGATAGGTACCTACTCCGGGCCAGAAATTAAAGAGACGTATTACTCAACACTGACTCCAGTGAGGGATGGTCACTAAGAGAAAAGATGGATTCACACAGTATTTTCAGATACAGCTCCCTGCACCAAGCACAATTTCCCTTACGACCACACAGGAAGCACACTTCTGACCTGGGGCTAGTCTCTCTCTCTCTCTCTCTCTCTCTCTCTCTCTCTCTCTCTCTCTCTCTCTCTCTCTCTCTCTCTCTGAGTTTCAACCACAGAGATTTAAAAATAACACAGTTGGATAGTTTCTCAGAAATAAAGAAAACACTACTACACTATTCTCACTAAATGTCTCTGACTGACTAAAGAATTACTGTTCTCTGACTACTTACTAAAGCAATGCAAGCTGATGTGTGCTGAGTGTCTTACCACAGCAAAAGCCAGATGATGTCTTTCTTTGTCTGTGTGGATGTTTGAGATATATATCCTGTCAGAAATCTTTCCTGTCAGGTTCCAAAGTGCTGCTGCGAGAGTTCCAAAGAAACCACGTGCTGGTTAGAGGATGACATCACCTCTGGTCACCTGACTCTGGTACAATACACACATAGAGCTTTGCTAAGATATGTGGCAGCATCTGAAAGCTATAATACAATTTCAAACTTTCCACCCTTCCATGGTTCTCTAATAAACATACACATTTGATCAGTTATAACAATACAACCTAATATACATGCATGCATTATTTCTGTCCAGCAGGACGTACTGTTGATGCATTTTTAACACAAGTAACTTTAAAAATATATATTTTAATTAAATCATCTGTACAAATCAGTGTGATAGTCAAATAACATAAAATTCTTTACAAAATTCCAGCTAGCTACACTGGCATATGTGCACATGTACTGCCCTACTCTCCCTGGCACAGGTGGCACTGCCTCATAACATCACACATACCACCACATTTGATTTCATCATTATTATATATGATGGCTGTCATTACTATGTTGGCAGTCATTTGCTTGTCATTATGACATAATTTGCAATGAGATGAATCACAGGTTATTTCTCCAGTAGCACAGCCACACCTTGTGTCTGTGATTCACCCCTACAAGCACTTTGCAGCTTACCATGCTATTTCTTGTAATATATAGCAAAATATTCATCAGATCTCAGACAAATGAATGTAAAGTGGTCAAAACAGACTTCAATATTGTGATAGTGAGAGACAAATGTGTAAAGTTAAATGGATGTATGAGTATTCTATAATCTCAGTGTCCATCTGTATATCTGTCATTCATGTGATAAACATGCCTCTATGGAACACAGAGCATAGTAATGTTTACTAAATACATCTTTCAGTTCATTATAATCAGAGGAAAACATTAGTCCTATCGAGAGGTCAACTCAACAGGTCAGGACCTGTTCTTCCAATAAATTAGTCCTGAAAAATTTATTTATTGAAAGGTACATCTGAACAACTAGAGATATTTTTTAACACTTTGAATAACTTGACCACCTGTTTGAAATTCTCTATGGAGTACTCACAGTATAAAATAAATTTTCTCGACATGTATATTGAGAGGATTGATGACAATTTCATCAACACTGGTGTCTATAGGAAGAGTTGTTACACCAACAGTTTACTAAATAGAACCAGCATGCACCCACCACATGTCTTCAGAAATATAATCAGAGGACAAGCAATCAGGGCATCAAGACTAAATCCCACTGAATCTGGCTTTGAAACAGAACTTAACAATCTGAGAGACAGACTGTATTTTAGAGGCTATGGTGAAGACGAAGTTAACACACAGTTTAGTTATATGTCAGATTTGAGATCCACTACAGGGGCCCCTTATTTTGGACCTGTTGAGTTGACCTCTCCCTCTACTGATAGGACTAATGTCTATGGGGGCTTAAAGTTCATTACACAATTTTCCTCTGATTATAATGAACTGAAAGATGTATTTAGTAAACATTATAGACCTAGATTCTTATATTAACTTGAAGAGGAGACTATGCTCTGTGTTCCATAGAGAAGGAGATAGAACAGATGGTTACCAGACCATGTGAACTTCTGTTGTTACATAGATGATACACCAGGGTTCCATCATCCTGATAACGGTAGATATTATCAGACACTGGTGACATGACTCCAGGTGCCAGCATGTTTATCACATGAAAAGGGGACTACTCAGAATGCCTTGGCAAAGCATGTTATTATGACAGATATACAGCATAGGTTTTCCTTCAAAGCACTGATTAAACTGAGAGCTGAACCCAAACTGAGGCAATGAATGTTTATAATATATATATATATGTATATAAACATTCCACTGAGATTATAGAATATCATACATCCATTTAACTGAAGTCTGTTTTTATGTAAGTTGTTCAAGTTTTTTATCACAATTTTTATATATTTTTTATTATACATGCTTGTGAATTGTTAATTAATTTTTAGAGTATTTAAAGATGACCACTTTACATTCATTTGTCTGAGATCTGATGAAGCATCTTTGTGAAAGCGCTTATCTCGTTTTTACACCTTGAATAAAGAGAAGATTGGTTTATTTCCAGTTGGTTCTTGTGTTCTTGCCTCACTATTTCTTGTAATATGCAGTGCTGTTTGTTTCTGATTATCCCCTTGTGTTCTAACATTAAAACTGCTAAGTTTATTATAATATGGCAAAATGAAATCTAAACATGCATTTGTTTCAAGAATGCCACATGACCACAGGTTGCATCATTTTAGTTCTATAAACAGCTACTTCTTATCTGTTACTTCAATCTTCTAATAGCTATTTAAGCTAATTCTCTCTGCATACTAAGTCACTTCATGGTGAGTGCCATAAACTATAACACTCTGATAAAGATCATAAGTGCACTGAGATTCTGACTGATTTTTTTTTTATTTTACCCAAGGACAATACATTAATTCCATGAATTGCATGCATCTTCCTTTCATTTTTTTACATTTGTTTAGGCTACAGATTATTAAAACTGTTTCCAAACAGATTAGTTTACCATGCTGATGCAGAGGAGAAAACATTAGAGCATGTTAAATCTGAAACAAAGTACAAATGTATTGTAGTATGATCATGTATCTTACAATATGCCCAGGCAACCAGTTATGCTTTGTTATACACATGCTACTACAAGGAAACTTTAGAAAAGTACACACATTTTCTCTTAATCATAGTGCTGCAAAGGAACCCATACTCTAAATCAGAAATTAGTTTAGTACTAAAATTAAATTCCACCAACAAAGATACATCTTTTGAAAACAAAGTAGATAAAGAAAACTTTAAAGACTCCAGAAATTCCATATTTATTTGGAATGGTTCGAGTTTTTCTTGTTAAAACCTCAAATTACCCTAATGACAAGACATATTTTTTAAAACATGGATGCAAATTGTGTTTATATCTTTATTTATAAAATCTGTACAATTTAATTATCATGTTGCTGCTTTCAAGTAACCCAAAGTTCAGAAGACTGTGATTTATAGTATTTGCTTGATATGGCAAGTTCAATCCATGAAGCAATATTTCTGCCAAAGCTTTGAAATAGGAAGGACAAAACAGCAGCCATCTCACAGAAACAAATTACAGCTGTTTAGACATAGAACAGCTTCATTACTAATTACCAGCTGTGTGAAACTTTAGCTTCTATTAAAGTTCATAAGTAAGTTGTAACAAAATATACATGTAGTTGTGACGGATTTTCATTAAAACAGCATTTAGTATGCCATCAGCATGAACTAGTAATAGGTTAATAGATTCATAGGTAGGTACTAGGCTATCAGCTCTTGGGCCTATACAAGTCCAGCCAAAAAGGTACCCTGGCTTTTGCCACCCAAGAAAATTATTTTCCTGTGCCACTGTCGAGCAGAGCCACAGAAGTGATCCCCAGGGTGAATTTCCTATTTCACATCCAATCATCAAGATTTTTCTTGAAGAGTACTAATGAGGAGCTTTGTTTGATATGAATAGGTAGTTTATTCCAGAGTATGGGAAGTCTCTGGGACAGGAATCTATCCCTCTGACATGTTCTGTTCATTGTGGTGACAAGGTTTAGGTCCCTAGAGCATGTAGCTCAGAGGGATTGGGACTTCTTTAAATGGAGCAACTCCAACAGCTCTGGGTTTGACATAGCTTTGTATGTTAGGCAGAGATCACCTCTGAGTAGGCGATATGCGATGGAGTAAAGCTGGAGTTTTTTGACATGGTCTGTGTAGGGCATCTATTTGAGGCCAGTAATCCTCTTTGTGAGGTATTTCTCTGGCCTTTCCAGTTGTTGTAGATGTCTTGTGAGGTACATACTAAAAGGGGCATTGTACTCTATAATGGGTCTAATGAGTGATGAGTAGAGGGGAACAATGACCTCTTTTTTCTGGATGAGAAACCTTTTGTGATGAGGTGCGCTACGTAGAAGGATTTCCTGACTACTGTGGCGATGTGATTATCAAAAGAGAGACTACTGTCCACCTGTGTCCCAACGTGTCCTATCACACTTTCGGTGTTAAGTGTACTACCACCTATGTTGTAGTTCATGGGTACAGAGCTTTTACCAAAGGGGATGACAAAGCACTTTTTGGCATTGAGCTTGAGGCCATGGCTTTGACACCAGGCATCTGTCTCAGTGAGGCCCTTTTGTAGGATGTCCACATCGTTAGGAGTTTTGATTATGGCTCCTAGTTTGTAGTCATCTGCGAACTTCATTAGCCAAAGACCTTCTGTGTTAGCCTGTACTTCACAGAAGTAGATACCAAACAGGAGAGGACCCAGGACTGAACCCTGTGGTACTCCACTTGTCACTGGTCTGAAGTTGGATTTGGAGTCTGCTACTTTCACAGTGTGGGTTCTGTCAGTGAGCCAGTTGGCAACCCATCTTGTGACATAGGGATTTATACCTAGTTTAGTGAGTTTATCTATAATTCCAGAGTGGGGGATGAAAAACCTTGGCAAGATCTAGATAGGCTGTGTGAACCACCTTACCCTCGTCTATGGCTTTGGTGACTGCTTCAAAGAAGTCTATCAGATTTAGGAGACATGATCTGCCTTTTACAAACCCGAACTGGGTGGGGTCCAGAGTTTGGAGATTACCAATGTCTTTGTTAATAAGTTCCATGATGATACATTCCATGGCCTTGCAGACCAGGCTCGTCAGGCTAATGGGGCTGTAGTTCTTGGAGTCTGTGGTGGCTCCACCCTTGTGGAGTGGGATAACCGTCGCTGTGTGCCATTCAGGGGGCACAAAGCCTGAGGTGAGGCTATGATTGAACATGGTACTTAGGTGGGGTGCCAGTTCATTCTGTAGTTCATGCAGAACGCAGCCTTGGATGTTGTCTGGTCCCATGGATGCTGTGTTCTTGGCTTTGGATAGTGTGGTTTTTACCTGTGCAGCCGTGATTACAGGAACTTTGCATTCTTCCGGTAAAGAGATGGGCTCTTTAGGGGGTGAGAGGGGGTAAAGTTAGCATTGAACCTATCTGCCAAGATGTTGGCAATACCAGCTGGGTCTGTACATTTAGTGCCATTGTGCTGTAACTCAGAGTAGATCTGAGTGTTGCCATTGAGATTCTTGACATAGCTATAGAATGCTTTGTGGTTGTCTTTAGAATCATTGGCAATTTTGTTTTCATAACTAGCTTCGGAAAATTTTATCAGGGATCACAGCTTCTTACTGAGGCTGACCAGGGAGCTCCTCCACTCATGGGATTTTACTCTCTTTTGGAACAGTTTCTTCCTTCTGTTGTAATGTTTGTTTATGGCAGGGGACCACCAGATTGGCTTCCATTTTTTGGAGGATAGCGTCTTGGTTCTGTTTGGGATAGCATGATTCATGCACTCGTGTAAGTGCTTATAAAGTGCAATTGTGTAGGATTCAGTAGTCGTAACTGTATTGTCCATCTGCATGGGTGTCATGAAGTTCACCACTTCTGTCTTAAGAAGCATGAAGTTGGTTTTGGAGAATTTTTTTACCGTGGTTTCCTTAATGGGGGGGGGCAGGATGTGGACATCTAGGGTAATTGGCTTATGGTCGGTTCGGACCAATGAGGCGTTGACTTCAAGTGTGGAACACCAGTCACTCATGTTGGTAATGACTAGATCTAGGATATTGTTGCCCCTGGTGGGGGCGTGGATAAGTTGATCCACGGCACTGGAGTTTATGAATTCCAGAAAGCGTTGAGTGATGGAGTTGGTACATGAGTAGTTTTCCCAGTTAATGTTGAGGTAGTTGAAATCGCCCATTATTAAAGTGTTTGGTTGAACCCTAATATTTTCCAGTACATCAAGAAAAGAGGAGTGGGAATCCTGGAGCATGGTGGGGGATCTCTAGCAAGCTACAATTTGGATTGCAGTTTTGCCCAGAGTTAGTTGCACTTGGATAACCTTGGCTGCATTATGCTGAGCCACTAGCCTGGAGGTGTGGATATCCTTAATGAATATGCACACACCTCCACCTTTGGTGTTCTGGTCCAGGTTACATGGCCGAAAAGTGTGGTATGATTTATAGCCTGGTAGTGCAGGGGTGCTCTCTGGAGCCTTGAACCAGGTCTCAGACACTGCACAGATATCGATGTTCTCCATTTTAAGGAGTGCCTCGAGTGAGTGCATTTTGAGATTTAGACTTCTAGAACTGAGTAGCATCACCCTCAGTTTTTGCTTGCCTGTTCCTGTTATGGTGGTGAATTTGTCATTTGAACCTTGCCTAAAAAAGGCACTATAGGGGCAACAAGAACCTTAGCCAGTACCTGGAATCCCAGGGGTGACAGGTGCAGGCCATCTCTGGCAAAACATTGTGGTCTGTTGACCATGTCATCCCAGGCAGACAGATACTGGATCCCTTTAGAATGACACCAGAAGCTTAGCCAATTGTTGAAGTCAATCATTTTGTCCTTCTACTGTGGTATCATTCTGGGTGATGGCAGAATGCCACTCAGGGCTAGAATCATACTTGCCTGGGCTACAAGATCAGAGAGCTCTTCCATGTCTCTTTTCATGTAGTCCAGGGAGGTATGTCTCAGGTCATTCACACCAACATGGACAATGACAGAGTTATATTTGTACTTGTTGTAGAGTGACCTGAGTGCATGGGTTATGTAGCGGATCCTGGCACCCGACAAGCAGCTGACATAACCTTCTCCTTGTTTAGCCTGGTGAGTAAGACATCAGTGTGCCTGACTATAGAGTCACCTATGATTAGTGTGTTGGGTACGTTGCTTTGCCTTATTGGCTGTGGTTGAGTGGCACACTGAGCCTGCAGGCTATGTGTCATTTGGGTTGTGTTGGGGGGTGGAGGTTTCTTGCATTTCTGCTTTGGAGGTCTCTATTGCTTGAGCAGATTTATATTGAGAGCCTGATTATTACTGAGTGCAGATAGTCTCAGAAATTAAAACACAGATAGTGTAATCTTAATTGTTCAATGATTGCCCATTAATATTCAATACCGAGCATGCTAATTGGTCAGCCCAACTAGTGTGCCCATTGTAAATCGAGAATACACCAACAGTAAAAGTCGAGCTGCTAAAGAATCATTGAGCAGCTGGACTTTCTTATTGGCATATACAACTTCCAGTCATGACTCTCAATTGTACATATTTTCACAGAATGCCCCGATTTTTGCTTCAGATTTTCAGTCTGTTTCTCATAACAGTTTGTGTTTTTTGGCAAATCATTGAAGATTAAAGTTGAAAATAATGACAGACATTTCAGTTTCATATTTCATACCCTACAGGAAATTAATGCTAATGCATAATCTGGTATTCTATCAATTCTCTTAATTTGTAACAGTAATACTTAAAACTTTCCCTGCTTTTGGACCTTTATTCCCACCATTATTGCTTTATCCAGATTTCTTGCTCTAAGAGGTTGAGAATTATGCTTCCAGACAGCAAACAGCATTGCTGATCTGGAAGGTGTTTGTAAGCTATTTAGTCAGCCATGATATTCTGCAATCAAGAATCAGGTACGTTACAAAAAAAAGAAATGATAAATGTACCTGATTCTTCTTTTATACAAAATATCACGGCTGACACAATAAGTTAAGAACACATTCCCCATCTTCATTTCTTTCCAAACCACTGGTGTACTGTGTAAGCATGGGAAAGTAAGTCCCATACACATGCGCAGTACATCAAACAACCTCAAGACATAAAATTAAAGTGGAGGAACACCATGGCACCATTATACAATGACATAACTTAAGAAAAGTATTTTTTTTAAATAATGTCATTATATAATAGCAATAACCTATGGCTGGATGGCAATGCTGGATTTACCCAAAGTTGGCTTTGTTTGGTCACTTGAGCTTCGCCCTCCTGACCAAACCATACCAACCATGGATAAATCCAGCATTATCCACACCCATCCATTGGTTATTGCTATAATATGCAGAAATATAATAGAACAACAAATGAAGAATATTGTTAAATGTGCAGAACATAAGAAATTAAATATTTATCCTATTCTGAAACATCCAATGATATTTATTTATTTAACATTTGTTTACTGGGAAAGTCTGACTTGGAACAAAGCCAAATTTCAGTGGAGGCCCAGGGAGAAATGCTCTAGATGCATATCTTTGTAATGTGGGACGAAACTGGAGCACACACAGAAAACCCACATAAACACTGGAAGGACATACAGACTCTGCACATAAGGCACCCCAGCCGAGAGTCGAACTGGAGAACCTCTTGCTGTGAGGCAACAATGCAACCATTGCATCACTGCACCACCAATATATCATAGTATGTCATACATTAGCAAAGGAATAATAACGCAATTGCAAATAACAACCTTTGTTGGATTACATTCATTGGTTATGAATTGAGAGATTATGTTTCATTTGATCAAGTATGTATAATGGCTGTGATTAGGAACTTATTCTGATAGTAAATGATGTGACTGCACAGACTTGGGAATGGTAAATGGACTGCTGTCAAAAGGTTTGTGACCTGAGAGTTAGTAGATAAAAACAAATGGAGTGTGCGTGAAGTTATTCACATGGATTTATGGATCTACTTCAGAAGCTTAAAGTTTCAAAACTTCAAACTTCAAATGGCCGGATTCTTAAAATCAAAGTTCTGAAACTTCAAAAACCTAATTAAAAAAAAATACAAAAGAAAAACATTTTGTTTAATGTTTTTGCTGGGGGACAAGCACCCCTGTACCCCCCACACCCCTGCTAATTAAATATACCAAATCCAAGATCGCACTACAGGGAGGAAAACTGTAAATATTCTGTTCCTCACTGTACTGCAATCTCCATTCAAAACATTAGAAGTTTCAAAACTTAGATCTTGTGGTCTTGGCCTTTTGAAGTTCAAAGTTTTGAAACTTCGAGCTTCTGAAGGGGATCCATACATACATATATTTTAGGTTTTAATAAGTAATAACTTCCTAATGGCTGGTTTTATGCACATGACCAGGTGAAACATGGCCTTCTCATTTTTGATATGCAGAAACAAACTTAAAATTTTCCCTTTTTTTTTCTCTTAAATGGCTATTATGGCCAGAAACTGAAAGAAAAAAATATGTGTATAATGCTGCTTTGATGTACAATGCAATGTTATTATCCTTGCGGGACTATAAGTAGGTATTTTTAAATTTTATTTTGGGATGGTTGACTCCTATATGGGATTGGTTTTCATAGATGGTGAGAGAATAAAGGGTGATTAGTAAAGGTAGGGTGTAGAGTAGAGGTGGTATATTAGAAGACTTAGTAAGTATTAGAGACATAAATGGGAAAATACACTCCTGGTAGGTAGGCAACCTTGGTGTAATAGTAGATGGGGAGATAGTGGAAAGGGTGGGTTATAAATGAATTCCTGTTAATGGTTGGCGAAGGAAAGGGAGGGGGTGTGGCTGAGGGGTTATAAATTCAGAGGTACTGAATTTATAAGGATTATGAAACTATTTAAAACTGCTATATAAAATATATTCTATAACTCAAATCAATATAAATACATATTAAAAGACAATTAAAGAATTTTAAAAGTTACAAGTCCATAGCCCTCCTTCTTGATATTGGTAATATAGAAATATTATCATTAATACCAAGTAGTGTAGAGGCATTAAGTGTCAATTGCCATCTCAGTTCACTGCTTTGTATTTTCCTACCCCCCCCCGTGATCTTTTTTAACTACGTCCAAAATCCCAAACAGGAATTTATTGAAGTTAGGACAAACAAGGGAGTGTTTGCACAGTGCACTGTTTGTGTTTTGCGTTGGATGGCATGTATATGTTCGTAAATATGTTTCAATAATGTTCCCTCAGTTTTCCCTACATAAAATTGACCACATCCTTGGCAAACTGCAACATATACTATGTCTTTGCTACCCAGTTACCTGTCAAATGTCTAACTTGTTGAAGTGGATTTCCCAAAATTATTCTTTGATTTTGTAGAATAAACTTGCAATTACAGGACCCACATTTAGTAGTCTCTTTCTCATTAATTACAAATCTGCATTGGATATTCTAATAAATGTTTCACATTGTAACTTGTTTTATACACAAAAGTGGGTTTATCTCCTAAAATATTGATAAGTTCAATATTACTTTTGAACATCACCCAATTCATATTCAAAATGTTCCTAACATCTGGACCTAAGTCACCATAATGCAATACCACAAAATTTAAAAATGTAGTGGTGGTGACTTTGGCGTTAACTGCAGCTAAGTCCTGACTACTAACCAATAAGGGTTTGTATCTAGAACCCCACCCTGTCAGGACATCCCCTGCCTATTGTTGTAACTAGTTCTATGGGGTATCCTCTATCACAAAACATCTTGCAAAGGTTGGATAGTTCTAATTTAAATAGAAACAAATCTGAGCACATCCTAGCTGCCAGAATCATTTGTCCTTTAACAATGTTTTTCTTAGTGTAAATGGGGTGACAGCTCCTGAAATCAAAGAAACTATTCAAATAAGTAGGTTTCCTTAAAAGCTTTGAAACAAAATACTTTTTCTCATGATCTTTAAAATTGTTGACATCCAAATAATTCAAACTCTCTACAGAGTAAGTGTGTGTAAATTTAAAATTGTCAATGTATAATAAGAATGTTTGCTGAAAACAGAATTTAAAATGTTTGCTGAAAACAGAGTTTAAAATGTGTTTCTTTTCCCATGAAACCTTGACCAAATTAGCATAGACTGGTGCACAACTGGTGTCCATAGTGATGCCTTTAGTCTGTCTGAGCAACTCTTCCTGAAATACAACAAAATTGCTCATCAATATTAGTTCTATTACTTCCATAACAAAAGTTATCATAGTGTTACTGAGGGAAGTATGTTCTGTAACTACTTCAGAAAATAGTGCTAGTCCCTCAATATGTGGTATTGAGGTGAATAAATCCACCACATCAATGGTAAAAAATCCACATTTGTCAGAGTAATACTCTTGTTTTATTTTAAACAAACAAATTCCAAGAATCAACAAGTAGGTGTTCACTAGGACTTAGTGTGTTTTTCAATAACCTATCTATAAATATGCCTAAAGGGTATGTAGAGCTTCTGTGAGCAGCTACTATTAGTCTAAAAAGGGGGAGGTTGAAAATGCTCTTATGTACTTTAGGTATACCAAATACACTTGGTGTAAGTGGATGGTCGTTTCGTAGAAAGCTGTATATTTGTTCATTGATTACCCCTTGATATAGGGAGTCTTCTAAAAAATGTAATTTTTGTGTACGATATTTATTTAAATTTTTGAAACTATTTTGTATTTGCCCGTATCACATAGTAAAGTTGCTAGTCATTCTTTTCACTGTTAATTATACCCCTCCCCCCAAAAAAAAATCAGGCTTCATTAAACACAAAGTTTCATTTGTTCTCAGTTCATTAAGTAGAAAATAATCTGATGAGGTGGACATAGTGACATGATTTTGCTGTTTGGCTAAACGTTCCATTTTTCACAATGCACTCCATGTCCTCTAAACATGAGATTATGACATTCTACTCATGCAGAGTTTTATTTACATTTGCTTAGAATGGCACTGCTCAGAATTACTCCTTACTCTGAGAATCTTTGGATAGTGGGTATTAAATGTCCTTTCGGTGACTCCATGGTTAATATTCTTTGTTACATTTTAAACATACTGCTATAAACCCTTTCTCCTTCATGCACAAAGTAGTGTTTAAATTAGATTTAAACATACAATTTAGGTGCCTTCTTATTCACCTGTTTTTGTCACCGGTATATTTCTTCTTCATTCTGAAACTACATTATAAAGAAGTGAATTCTCAAATGTTTAATAAGTTTGTGGCCCCAAATGGAGGGAGAGAAGGCAGCTGTAAACAGGACAGAATAGAAGAGCTGTGAATCTCCCTTGAATCAACAGGTTTACAACTCAGAGGAAGAGAAAGAATAAAGTGTTACAAACTTGCATTTTGCAGGTTTTCTGAGCCAAAACTTTAAAATGTGATGGGTTAGACAACAAAAGAGAGACACAAGTTTTTTTAATCAAACGTATAAGAAGGTTTAATTCAAATTCAACATGCTGTGCAATGAAGCTAAGATTTTTTTAATTAATAGGTAGAGTAGGGATCATTATCTTGAGAGGAAAATAAATATTGTGGTTAAGACGCAGCTGTCATTTAATTCTTTCACTTAACCTATTGTCATTTAGGGACATTTTTCAAATGAAGCAATATTTTCATTCAAACTTTTACAAATCTATTGCACTTAAATGAGAATGCAGACTCATACATTTTAACAATATATTGCACTAGATGATATTAATTAAAGTGGCATTTCAGTGATACAGGCTGTAATGTGTGTGTGTGTGTGTGTGTGTGTGTGTGTGTGTGTGTGTGTGTGTGTGTGTGTGTGTGCGTGTGTGTATGCAAGCATTTCTAATTTTCCATTCTGTTAAATACTTCTATTCATACATAAAGAAAAGTTCATTCTCTTTCAACAGCACCTAGTCATAATGAATTAATTATATTTGCATCTATTTTAATATGTAATCTAACAAAGATTGCATCAGCATACTAATCTATAAAGATCAAGACTGCTTTGCATCCCACAAACAGAAAGAGTACTTCATCATGGAAACTTCTGGCTCTCAGAACACAAGCCTACAGAAGTCTTTTCCCGCAGCAACAAGAATCAATTGCAACATGTCTGGTTATTCATGTCTACAAAGGTTTGATTTGTGGATGTTGTTAACACATTATTGCCTTTTCCTTAGAACCTCTACACAAATTAGTAAACACTATCAGATAATAAAGGAATCCAAGTAGGAGGTCTTAAGTAGAAAGCCTGGGGATCGGGTGGTATCATACCAGTAGTGATGACCTTCTATAAAACTTCTCTCAGTTCGTAAGTCACACTTGAAAACTTTTAAAAAATGTTTGGCTGTGCCATTAATGCATAAAAAAACTGCATTGCTTATTTGAAATTTTCTTCCTTTTAAGCAATCTTCAAAGTAAAAAAATATCCCATTTAAAAGTAATACAAACCATATATGATGTCTAGGATTCATTCTGCGTTTTAATGTATTAGCTCTGGAAATATATGTTTGATGCAAATTGAATAATGTACATACAGGAAATAACAAAGCAACATAGTAGTCAAGGTTTCTGTATCCTGTTCAGTTCTGACCTCTGGTCTCTGTTTTTATAATCGGCATAGGTTTTCTCTGTGTATTTTTATTTCCTCCTGCCTCCAAAGCCAGGATGGTAGATTGCCTACTCTAAATCCTCTATGCATGCACATATTTTTTGTTGGGTGGGACTCATGGGGGATGGGAACAGCTGCACATTGAAATATTACATTCTTTATATATTTTTCCTGACCTTCATTCTAACTACTTATTTTTCTGATTACCCAGAAAATAGCTGCTGAAAGCTATAAAAGACTCAAGATGCACATTTTTTACACATACCCTGGTTTTGTCCTAAACTCACAAAAGCTGAGAGGAAAATACATAATCCTTTATGTGACTTCACTCATCATGATCACATACCTTTCAACTGTACATATTTTTGCAGAATGTTTAGATTTTTTCCTCATATTTTTGGTCCGTTTTTCATAAAATTGCAGTTTTCTGGCAAATTAGTGGGAAGTCACTAAAGACTGAAGTTAGAAAATAATCACAGAAATTTGAGTTTCAGACTTCATATCCTTCAGAAAATTCATGCTACTACAAAACCTGTTATTCTATCAACTTTCTAAGTATGTATGAGCTTATTCTATCAACTTTCTAAGTATGTAAGATCAATATTTAAAAAGTGTCCCTATTTTGGGCCTTTGTCCTCCTTTTATTTATGGCTTCGTCCAGATTTCTTGCTCAAAGAGGTTGAGAGGTATGTCAAACATCACCCACCACCATAGTTAAACTATGAATTACTCATTCAATGCCATGATATAGTGCTTATTCATTTTTTGTTTCTTCTGATATTTTCATGAATGTTTCCTACAGCATCTCCAACATGTTGGGGGGCAGAGACAATATGCTTAAATGGGAATAGAATAATTTTTTTGGCTCTATAAGCTTTCAACCTCCTATTGGTTGGGGATAGAATCATCCTTGCAAAGAAATGGTTAGGGCCTCATTCCTTCTTCCTAAAATATTAGCTACTTGTATGACAGATATTCTACAAGAGATAACTAAACTGGACATATGAATATTAAGACATTTGCTTACTGAAAATAAAAATGTATTTCCCACAGAAGAGAAAAATCCTTCCTACTAGATTCTGACATTTGGAAATATAGATGCATAAATAGGATAAAGGGAAATACATCTGAATGAAATGATAGAAATTCATGGAACTGCACAGGAGAAGACTTCTTCTATCTTTTGATTACAGTTTTCATTGCCACTGCCAGGACTTTCCAAATTAGGTAATAGTTCTATTTTTTTGGAAGACTTGATGATTCACTATATAAAATGATTATTTTATTTAGCGAAAATTGATGGATCATAAAGCTTGAAAAATAGCAACTGAATTCCAATAGGAAGTCAAAGAATAAGCACATTCATAAAATATATGCAACCAGTCAGCTTTAAAAATTTGAGAACATCTCCAACTAACACAACTTTTATCTTCAGTAAGTTTTGACACATTATCAGTGGTCAAAAAATCCTCTATGCAAGAACTTCTAGGTAAAGATGCTCCAAAACAGAACTAAAAATGTATTTCTTACTGATTTCAATAAATTAATATTATTTCTCTTTTAAAACATTGAATGATCTTCCACTAATATAAAATTGCAAAATGTAATACTAGATTATTGTTATATAAAGAAAGCACTTTATATAAATTAGAGATTACGTTCTTAGCACTAAAATTATTACACAGAATTTCAGAAAGGTATGATATCAGTTTAGGTATTTTCTTTATAAATGGAATGGGAAAGAGAAAGGAACTTATTTTGGGGCATTAGATCTGATACTTTGTAAAAATATCTAACCCTGAAAATGTTAGTTATATTCTGACAATATATTTATTGATTTATATTTAGATTATTAAATATAAACAATTATTCCATGATATGCATGTTTTATTTTTCCAAAGATACAATATTTGAGAGAAAGAACTTTAAAAAATGTTTAGCTATTATAAAAAAATTAAAGTATCAAACCACAAATTCATATCAGGGTTATCCAAAATAATGGATTTGAAATATTTTAAAATTAAATTTATACATTTATTTTGTGTAGAGGAATAAATAATAAACTGGATGTAGTTGCATAAATAAACCCACATTAAGTTGTTATTTCTGTGGCATATTTAATTTTCATCATATTTATATTACAGAGGGATATATTAAAGATTTCCAATTTAATGAGTAAGGAGAGTCTATCCATTTAATTATTACTCTTTAATTTATCACCTTTGCATAGGTTTCTGTAGTTGAAGAATGAATGGCTCCAAGATTCCATGGTCTAGTGTGATGACCTAAGGCTATTCTAAATTTATTAGGGAACCAGAAAAAACTGAATAATAATTTATTATTTTTTAAATAAATCCTATTTGGGGGAGTGATAATGCCAGAATCGTATATACAGTCTTTGGAATTAAAAGTATCTTTATTATCTGAAGTTCGGCTTCAAAGGATAATATTAGTTTATCCCATTTAATAATTAAAGCAGCTAAATATTGCAAAATTATTTCATGGTTAATGTCTCTAGTGTCATCAAATGATTTTGTGATGGTTATCCCTAAATATGATAAATCTGGACTTCTTTTCCAATAACCTCATAATAAAAGTATTTCAGTTTTTGTTGATTGCCATATATTTCAAAGTTTTTCAGATATTTTAATAATTAAAGTAATTTCAATTACAGAATTATTAGAATTTAATATTGTAAGTATTATATCTTCTGCAAATAACATAATTTTAGAGTTATAATTCTCATTCAAATCTATACCCATTATTTTCGGATTATTTCTAATAGAAATTTCTAGAATATCAATAGCTAAAGCAAAAAGTGTTGGGGATAAGCAACAACCTAGTTTTGTATCTTTACATAATTTTTTTTTTTTCTGAAGAGAAGAGCTTTAGTTTAACATATGTTTTGCTGTACTTGGAAATACTTCCTACATGAGAAATAAACTCCACGAGGAAAAACAAATAAATCTAGAATTTTAAATAAATATATGAGTCAAAACTGTGTTCTCTATCTAAACTCATAAAAAACTCATGTTTATTACTATTTAAAGGTCTATAAGTCTCATTATTCATTTTGTATTACATTGAGTCTGTCTCTTTTGAATGAAACTAGATTATCATTTATCAAATCTGGCAAAAATTCCTTTAATGTATCTGTTAAAATAAACATTTTATAATCTAAGTTCAATAAAGTATGGGTCTATAAGCAGAACATAATTGTGGGTCTTTATCTTCTTTAATGATAGGAGTAATTAATGAATATTTACATGTTGAAGGAATTATGTATATATATATATATATATATATATATATATATATATATATATATATATATATATATATATCAGTATTTCTTAACAGAAATGAATCAATTGAAGGGGAAATAACTTAAATAATTTTAATAAAAGGCCATGAGTGCATGGATATTTGTTACTTTTTAATTCTTTTATTTTTTTCCCTATAATTTTTTTAGGAGAAATATGCTAAAGAATCCTGTTTTTAATTCAAAAGGAGTCTTATTTAATTTTTCCATATCTATTAGTAAATGTATATCACTTTTGCAAAGTGTTCTCATTTGGGGAAAATGTAGCATTGTCTAAAGGCTTCAGAAACATTTCCTATTTCCGTAGATTTTTTTCATTATTCTTAGAATTCATTTTTATTGATTTGATTTATATTGTAACTTTGCTCTTTTTGATAAATTATGTAAACACTTGTGGCTCATCGCAGATGAGGTTAGCTTAAATTTTCCAAGAGCTAAAGCTGTCCTATGCTTTAATAGTTCTGAGCATTTTCCTTATAAAGGTTCAATTTCTTGTTTTTTAGATATATCTTTGTTATTAAATCTTGATTTCAGCACTAGTTTATTTCCATTCTTTTATTTCTCTTTGTACTAAAACAAGTCTTGTCATAAATATAATCTTTAAAGGAATCCCAAATCATAGCATTATATACTTCTTGAGAATCACTTGTATTCGTGAAAATATATATTTCTCATAAAAAACAAGACTTAAAATATTTTATGTTAACAATAGAAGAAGGAATTCTATTAATCAGAGGTAATTTAAAGAGTTCCCAAAATTTTAATAAATTGCTTCTGATGAAGAATATTTATTTCCCTGAGTATTCCTACTAGACAGAAAGTCTTGCTGACCTCCCCCCCCCCCCGATCTGAAGCTTATGGCATATTTAATTTTATGTACCTCTGTCAGATTATACTGACAAAATATAAGGAAAGAAATTGAAAAGATGCTAAAGAAGCATGTTTAATGGGGTGGGGAGTTGTCATAATGGTTAAAGGTCGTCACCCTATAAATGCAAAGTACAGGGTTTAATTTATACAGCAGGGTATTGCGTAGGCTTAAAATGGCCCTTTAGGGCAGTTAGCTTAATACTCAGCTATGAACCTATGAACATATGAAAGTCCACAAATATAGTGGCAAGTATATAGACCTTCTGTAACAATGTCATGTTAACCAAGATTTGACAAAAGAATGGCTAAGGAGAGGTGAACTAAAATCAAAGGATGAAAAGCTAATAACAAAACAGAACAGGAAGCTATTATACATCTCATTGCTGGGTGGGATGCACTCACAGCTGAGGGTCTATATACTGAAAGGCACAATAATGTGGAAAGACCATTTTACTGGGGATTGTGCAAGCACTACAGCATATAAGTAGCTGAGAAGCATTGGAGAAATGACATATAAAGTATTATCAATAATAATGAAGTCTATATTACATGGGATCACCCACAGATGCAAGAAAAACAGATATAGTAGTCCTAGAAAAAATGACAAAACTAACATTGATCATTGAAAAATGCCACACTCAACAATTACAAGTATGTTATGTATTGAATGACACGAAGTCTTAAAATACCAGAGATTTGCAATTGTAAGCAAAAGCAATGTGGAAGAATGAAAACAAGGCAGTTCATGTTGTAGTAGGATTAACAGGATTAATAAAAAAGAATTTACTATCATACTTAAATACGTTACCAATACATATAACCCCTTATGAACTGCAGAAGGAGGCAATTTGGGGCACATTGTGGGTACTGAGGAGATCACTCTTGGCTAACATCAAAGACTGAAACAATGACCTTTAATTATGCTCTGACTTAGAAATGGTCTCTATTCCCATCAATTCATTTAAAAACCCCAAGCATTTGGAGAAATTAAACTTGACAATTTAAACAAATGGAACTTACAGAATCCAGGCTAATAAGTGTTTTCTCTGTTTTGTATAAGATGATAGCAGTAACAATGCTGTGTTGGACTGCTAGACAAAATACTTAATTTTTTGTGTAATGCATTTGTCCATTCCCCAGCAGTCTGTTAACTAGTTTCCTTTTGTTTCTTTGTACTTAAAAAATCACTAACAGTTAACACACATTGTCTGCCTACCAAAAAATGTGTAGATTTATTACACTATCCAGCATTTATGCACAACATTGCAATCATAAATGCATAGCTTACTGATTATATATCAAAGAAAATGCTTCTTTCCTCTTAAGTATTAGGATCATAGGGAGTTACTAGCCTAATGGCCCTAGGGCTCTTACAAGCCTAATCAAGTTCTACTCTTATTTCCAAAATCAGCACCAACCCCTGTCCAAGAGGGACATAGGTGGAACCCTGGGGTAAATTTATGGTTACCCATCCAATCATCCAGATTATCTTTGAAGAGGGCCAATGTGGTGCTCTGTTTGACAGAGTGGCATCTGTCAGGTGGGAGACAGGTGGGAGTCCGTCCCAAAGATGTGATAACCTCTGGGAGAAGATCTGTCCCTCAAGCAGGTTCTATTAATGTCACATACCAGGTTAAGTTCTTTAGAGTGAGTAACGTGTACCATTTGACTTTCAGATATGCAGCATTTCCAATAAAGCAGGGTCAAAGATTGCCTTATATGCAAGGCATAAATTACCTCTGAGTAGTCTGTAAGAAACAGAATAAGGTGACAGTGATTTCAGGTGATCCACATAGGACAGATGCAGAAGACCTTGTATTTTCCTTGTGAGGAACTTTTGTGGTCTCTCCAATTGATGCAGGTGCTTGGAAAGGTACATACCAAAAGGGGTGTTGTGCTCAATTACTGTATTGATGAGGGTAGAGTACAGAGAGGTTATAACTTCTTTTTTCTGGTTGCAGTGTCCTTACTTATGATATGAGCAATACAGAATGCCCTTCTTACCACTGTGGAGACATGGTGATCAAAGGTAAGGTTGCTGTCAACCTGTCTGCTAAGGTCTCTCACCAATGAGTGTGTACTTAGGATGTTGTTATTGATGTGGTAGTTAGCAGGAACATCACTCTAACTGAAAGGGTGATAATACATTTTTTTGCATTGAGTTTAAGGCCATGACTTTGGCACCAATTATTTGTTTGTGTAAGACCATCTTGCAGTATGTTGACATCTTTTGGAGATTCTATGACTGCTTCCAGTTTGCAGTCATCAGCAAACTTTGTCAGCCACAGACATTTAGTTTTAGCTTGTACTTTGGGGAAACAGATTCCAAACAATAGAGGTCCCAGGATTGATCCCTATGGAACACCACTGGTTACAGGTCTGCTGTTGGAGGTGGATTCCCCTATTTTGTCTATATGTATTCTATCAGTGAGCCAGTTAGCAACCCATCTAATGATGCAAGGGTTGATACCTTGCTGAATAAGTTTGTCAATGATGCCTGAGTGGAGGATAGTGTCAAAAGCCTTGACTAAGTCTAGATAGGCTGTATGCACAGATTTTCCTTCATCCGGGGCCTTGGTGACTGTCTCAAAGAAATCCACCAGGTTTAACAGGCATGATCTCCCTTTGACAAATCCAATCTGAGTACGGTCAAGTGTTTGGAGATTAACTATATCTTTGTTGATAAGGTCCATGGTGATTTACTCCATGGCCTTGCAGATAAGGCTAGTCAGGCTAATAGGTCTATAGTTCCCAAGGTCAGTGGAAGCACCACTTTTGTGCAACAGGATAAAGGTGGCTGCTTTCCAGTCAGCAAATTCTCATCTAGGAATAATGTCCTACACTTTCTACCACATAAAAAAAACTTCCTGAGTACCCTACCACCCTCAGATATCCAGTTAAAGCACCACAGTGTTGAATGGATCTCTATTTATCTCTAATCTGGAAGACCCACATTGTCTCAGGTTAGACCTCAGTCTTGGGATGCCTTTTTCTACCTCCCTTTGGAATACTACTGATGACTCTGAGGTTTGGGACAAACTGTTTACTCAAATACTTCATACTGGCTAGTTACAAATTTGACCCAAGCTGATTTCAACTACTAGCCTTTTATCCTTTTTGCCTGCAATATTTTTTTCTTGAATCCTCTAGACATACAGCTGTGACTGCCTCTTAATTGTCCCTTCTTCTCTAGCTCTCTATTTTCCCATTTCTAACCTCCTACACAATAATTTCTGCTCCATTCCAAGCTGTGACACATCTTTATACCCTAACACATTTTCCATTCACCCTGCAATTCCCTGTGCTTTACCAGACTCCTCTTCATACGTTCATAGGTGTATACTAAGCTAATGACCATTAGGGCCCTTAAAAGCCTAGCCATGAAACCAAAATGTGAACTACAAATTTGATTCATATTTGAATAATAAGGGGTGATTTACTGACTGCCTCTGTCCATCAGAGGCATAGGATCTAGACTGGGGTGAATTTTCGATTACCTGTCCATTGATCCAAGTTTCACTTAAATAGGAATAAGGAGAAACTCTGCTTCCCTTGGATGGTGAGCCTGTTCCAGAGAACGAGAAGAATGGGAATTCTCTGAGAAACATATCTATCTATCCAACATGTCCTATTTATACTGCAAGCAAAATTTACCTCTTTTAATCTAGTAGTTCTGATGCTGTTTGTTTTGCAGATGTGCAAAGTATTCATCAAAACAGGGCCCACTAATACCTTATATGCCAGGTAAAGATCACCTCTCAGAAGTCTGTATGATACTGAGTAAAAAGACAAAGCTCTGAGGCAATCAGCAAAGGACATTGTGTTTACAGTACTGTACTGTATTCTTTAGCAACCTTTGTGGATGTTCCATTTGCTGCATGTGTCTGATCAGGTGCATACCAAAGGGTACATTATACTCTATGATGGACTGATGAGGGCCAAGTACAGTGATATGATGACCTCTCTGGCCCTAGATGCCATCCCTTGCTTCTAAATTGAGCAATATAGAAGGATTTTATTACTACCTTGGACACATGTTGGTTGAAGGCTGGGTTACTATCTACATTATCCCTGATTAGTGAATCAAATTTAAGGGTGTTTTATTGTTGATGTAGATACCCAGGGTGGCAGACTTCCCAAAAGGTACTACAGTGCATTTCTTGGTATTGAGTGCTAAGCCACGGCTTTGGTACCAATTCTTTGTCTGTCTTAGACCTTCATGTAGGGTGTTCTCAACTTGGGGGGATTAAATGTCTGCACTCAGTTTGCAATCATCTGCAAATTTGGTTAGCCAGAGGCCTTTGACATTAGCTTTGACATCCAAGAAATAGATGGCAAAGAGAAATGGGCCTATCACAGAGCCCTGGGGAATTCCATTGGTGACTGGCCTCTTTGTGAATGGGGTCTCACAGAGTCTAATCTCCTGCATCCTATCAGTGAGCCAGCTAGCTATCCAGCATGTTATAAAGATGTTTATACCAGGTTCTGTAAATTTATTTATAATGCCCAAGTAAGGTATTGTATCAAATGCTTTAGCCAGATCTAGGTATTCAGTATGCAGAACTTCCCCCTCATTCATTTCCTTAGTAACCTTTTCAAAGAAGTCCATCAGATTCAGTAAGCATTACCTTCCTTTGACAAAGCCAAACTGGGATGAATCCAGTGTCTGGAGGTCTCTTGCCTCCTGGTTGATAATTTCCATGATGATTCTTTCCATAGCTTTGCAAATAAGACTAGTCAGACTAATGAGTTTGTAGTTTCCAGGATCTATTGAAGTTCCTCCATGATAAAGGTGGATGATCATTCCAGTCCTCCATTCATATGGCATAACGTCTGTTTTAAGACTATAGTTAAATAATTATTCCAGGGATCCTAATAAGTCATATTTTAAACTATTCAGGAGGCAAACTGGGATATTATTAGGGGCCCATTGAGGTTGTTTTCTTAGCTTTAGTGAGTACAGCCAGTACAGGCTCTCTAGTTATTGTTGGAGGAATTATGTTTGATGGTTGGGAGTGAGAGAAGGGGTAAAGTTGGAACTGAATTTTTCCGCTAACCGGTTCGCTATATTGCTAGGCTTGAATATGGCTCTGTTAACCACCCATTCAACACATTACTGTGTACTGCCTTTAAGGTTTCTGACATAGTTGTAGAAGGCCTTATAATTATCTTATACCTGGGAGGATATCTTAACTTCATAGTTGGCTTTGCTTGATCTAATTCATCCTCTTAGTTGCCAATTTACTTTGAGAAGAGAGTTTTTATCTTTATGGGAATTACCCTTCCTGATTTATGCCATATTTTTTTCTTTTGTTGTATATCCTGTTTAATTTGGGATCCCACCAGGAAGGTTTGTTTCTGGGGCTAGTTGTGGGTTTACTTCTGCTAGGTACAGCAACCTCTATGCAGCCACTGGCATGGTTGTGCAGAGTTTCTGATAGCAATTCAGCATAGGCTGGTGTGGTCCCAGGGTTTGGAGAGGCATTGAATTTTGACAAACCATCACTTAATAACAGGTAACTTGGCTGGGGATATCCTAACTGTTACTGGTTTTAATTGGATTATGAAGTTGATTTTTCATTTCAAAGGAGACATCTTTATGGTTTGACCTTTACAGGGAGGGTGAGGCATTGGGGGTGCAGCATTCTCCCATATTTGTGAGCATATAGTCCAGTATGTTGAAGCCTCTAGTGGGAGTATTCACTATTTGGTCAAGGGTGTTTTTATTTACAATGTCCAGTAATCTCTCTGCATGTAGATGTGAGGCTGTGTAAGATTCCCAGTCTTTAGAAAAATAACTAGTCACCCATGAGTAGGATGCTAGGTTGGATGGTAAGTGTCTCCAGTAGGTCCAAGTATGCATTGTGAGCTTTGCTGAACATGGAGGGTGACCTACAGCTGGCTGGGATATGGCATGAGATTTTGTCTATGGTGATCTGCACACAGAGGAACTCCAGCACATCATTCTGTTTGACCACCCTTGAGGTATGCTTCTTACTGATGTATATTGAAACATCTCCACCTCTAGTCCTTGTCTGTGCAGCCACTGGTCTAAAAGTGTGGAAAGCACGGAAACTTTGCACTGCCAGAGTACTCTCTGCTACTTTAAACCATTTCTCAGTAACTGCAAATATATCTATATTTTTGAGTGTGGGGAGGGCTTGGACAGAGTGTACTTTTTTATTTAGACTTCTGGCATTGAGCCGTAGTACCTTGAGGTTCTGTTGAGATGATTCTGCTACATTGGTAGGTTTATTAATTTGGCATTGCCTACAAAAGGCACTATTGGAGCAGACAAAGCCTTAGCCTGTATTCAAAAGCCTAGAGGGGAAAGGTGCAGACCATCCTTGGCAAAGCAACATGGTCTGCTTACCATGTTCTCCCAACCTGACAAATATTGGATCCCTTAAAATGAAACCAGAAAGACAACCAGTTGTTAAAATCAATAATTTTTTGCTCATATTGTGGCATCATCTTGGTGAAGGTAATATGTTACTCAGTGCCAGGCTCACACCAGCCTGAGACACATAGTTTGAAAGCTCCATAATGTCTCTCGCTTTATATAGTCCAGGGAAGTACATCTCAGGACATTTACGCTTACATAGACTATGATGGAATTATCCTGGCACCTGTGGCATAATGACCTGAGTGCACATGTGATTTGGCAGATCCTGGCTCCAGATAAGCAGCTAAAGGTTATCTTCTACTTTTCCATCCTGGTTAGAGGGCCATCAGCATATCTTACAATGGAACCCCCTGTGATGACAGTTCTGGGAATTGTGTTTGCATGCATTACAGGCATAGATTTTGGGGCAGTATGTGTGGTCTTAGTTTTTTTTTTTTTTTTGAGTGCCTTTGGGTTTGCTGAGGCAGAAGTTTGCCAGCAGGTGGTGTAGGTGATCTAGCGGGTGGTCTAGGAAGATTGCTTTTAAGTGCCCCAGTATACTTTAGTATATGTGTGTGTTGTGTGCTATGCGAGGTGGGTGTTGTGTGCATAGTTTTGACAACTTGATGTAAACTTGTATGCAAGAGTTTAGCCTCCAGTGTCATTGTTTAACTATGCCTCTTGCATACTGTGTCTGGCTCTTTAAGGATTAAGTGGTTGTCAGTAAACAAGAGACAATCAATGCATTGTCTCAAGATACCCATATTCACCAAGTTGGCTACAGAAAAGTTAGGAAATTGCATATCTATCTGTCCAGTCCTTTGATTTGTGAGCTACAAAGAGGTGGTGTATTGGGTGTAGAAGGCTATTAAGGGTGCTTTATTGTGGCAGATTATGCTAACCCATATTAAATTCGACTAACTTTAATGTTTACACAAAACTGAATTCTACTAAATCTGTAGGTATTGTCACTCAAGGCTTGATTAGCTGCTCTAAGCTTGTTGTTGTACAAGGTATTTGCACTATAATGCTGCTTTACAGATTACAGTTTTATGGACCATTCTACAGAGACAATTTGTTTTGTATGTGTTTGCTACTGTACAGAGCATTGCTAACCCACCCAAACTTGCAAAATTTATTGCAGCACAGAAAAAAACAGAAAACTAAATAGTGAGCCTTCTGGTCAATATAATGACTACACTATGAGTCATTTTGTGTATTTCCCAACTTGGACAGACCAGGCAAACACCTCCTACCATAAAATTAATAATCCCAGTCCTCTTGATGTAAAAACACAGTAGAAGAGACCCACAAGTGCAATGCTAGCACAAACCACTTAAACAGCTAGCTAGAAACCTCTTGCTGAAGGTAATTTCAAGACAGTAACCATGACAGGAAGAACATTTTTTACAAAAAAAAAATTCAGTGAAATGCACACATAAAAGCAGGAAACAAGTGATCACTCAAAATAACTTATGCATGATTTTGCAATCAAAGGTACTTAGCTTTGCTTGGATGGCACTGGATACAGGGAAAACACTTCTAGAATGCAAACTTGGACTAAATGCTTTGCTGAGCTCCAGGAAAATGAGCAAGAGACAGTATTTAGTAAAGGAGATTTACTCAAGAACAATACTGGTTTACTGGGTGGGCCCTCAATATCATGGCTCTATGGAAATCAATGGGTGGGAAGAGTACATAAATAACTTATATAACAGTCAATAGCAATGAAGGAGGGGATGGAGGGACTTGCCGAGATGTAGCACAGAGACAAAGTCTTATAAAACAACAGCAGATGGGAGGGAGGCTTGGGAAATTTTCAAGGAACAATCAGGCTAGCTACAAAGCTAGCAATCAAACAAAGGCAATATTAGAGCAATATGGGAGATGGGGCAGACACAGAATGCAAGCAGGTAAATGATAAGCAGACTATACTGAAGCACAAACTGGAGTAGAGACAATTCTCTCACTATTGAACTTCTGCTACAGTTTAAGGCACCAGACTATGCAGAAATTTATCTGTAACACTGTTTATGGAAAAATACAGTT
The DNA here is from genome assembly GCF_019279795.1 of Protopterus annectens. Classification (NCBI taxonomy): domain Eukaryota; kingdom Metazoa; phylum Chordata; order Ceratodontiformes; family Protopteridae; genus Protopterus; species Protopterus annectens. The sequence goes on along the minus strand of NC_056735.1, from coordinate 304,012,492 downwards.
ATAGGTGTTTACTAGGCCAACAACCCCAAGGGCCTTTTTAAGCCTAGCCATGCATCCCAAATCTCTGACAAATTCTGATATCCTTGATAAGTGTAAGCAGGGGCTTGGGAGATGAAAAATTTACAAGCTAGGGCCTGGGAGATGAACTATTTACATGTTGCCTGTGTCCATGAAAGACAGGTGCCAAACCAGGGATGAATTTCCTGTTCCCCATCCAATTGTCCAGGTTGCACTTGACTTGGGTTAGGGAGGAACTGGATCGGTAGCCTATTCCAGAGACGATGTAATCTCTGAGAGCAGGTCCTATTTATATCACAGGCAAGGTTTAAGTCTTTAGAATGGGTAATTTTGGTACTGTTTGTTTTGTGGATATGCAGGAGGTCCAACAGAGTGGGATCTAACAATGCCCTGTATGCCAGGTATATATCTCCCCTCAAAAGCCTGTAGGAGACAGAATACAGGGATAGGGCCTTGAGGCAGTCTGCATAGGACATTTTACTTATGCTCTGTATTCTTTTTGTAGAAACATCTGCGGAAGTTCCAATTGTTGGATATGCCTGGATACGTACATACCAAAGGGAGTATTGTACTCAATGATAGGTCTGATGAATATTGAATTCAGTGGAACAATTACTTCTTTGGACTTAGATGCCATACCTTTGTTTATAAGTGGTGCAACATAGAATGATTTCTTCACCACTGTAGACACATGATGGTCAAATGCTAGATTACTATCTATGTGTGGCCCTAAGTCCCTGACTAGTGGGTAAACTCTAAGGGATGTGCTGTCAATATGATAGTTACCAGAGATGGATGACTTCCCAAAGGATACTATTATGCATTTCTTGGCATTTAGTTTTAGTCCATGGCTCTGACACCAATTGTTTGTCTGTGTCAGCCCCTCCTGGAGAACATTTGTGTCAGTGTGAGATTCACTCACAGCTCCTAATTTCCAATCATCTGCAAATTTAGTCAGCCAGAGACCACTGACATTGGCCTTGACTTCTGAGAAGTAAATGCCAAAAAGGAGTGGTCCAAGGATTGATCCCTGAGGGACTCCACTTGTGACTGTCCTCTTTGTAGAGGTGGACTCCCAAATTCTAACTTCCTGGGTCCTGTCTGTGAGCCAGTTGGCTATCCACTGGATAACATATGGGTTTGTACCTAACCTCCTGAGTTTGTCAACAATGCCAGAGGGAGGTATTGTGTCAAATGTCTTGGCCAGGTCAAGGAAGGCAGCATGAACAATTTTGACCTCCCTCATACATTGCTTTGGTGACCTTCTCAAAGAAGTCCACCAGGTTGAGTAGGCATGATCTGCCCTTGAGGAAACCAAACTGGGTTGGGTCCAGTGTCTGGAGGATTACTATATCTCTATTGATCATATCCATGATAATTATTTCCATGTCTTTACATAGAAGACTAGTGAGACTTATGGGTCTGTAGTTTCTATGGTCTGTAGATGGCCCACCTTTGTGGAGAGAGGTGACTGTTGCCTTTCTCCATTCATGAGGCACAAAACCTGTTTGGAGGCTACAGTTAAATAGTAATTCTAGATGCTCTGATAGGTCATATTTCATGCTATTTATAAGGCATCCTGGAATATTGTCTGGGCCCACTGATGCAGCATTCTTGGTCTTAGAGAGAGTATTAAGGACCTGTTCCCTAATGATAGTAGGGGAGTTATATTTGATATTTCCTGAGGGAAGGTTGAGGGGAGAGAGGAGTAAAGTTGGAGCTGAATTTATCAGCCAGGATGTCTGCTATGTCTTCTGGCTCAGTGTAGGTGGTTCCATTTACAATGAGCTCTGCGGATAATTATGTATTGCCTTTGAGGCTGCTGACATACTAAAGAATGCTTTGTGGTTGTCCTTGGCCTGGGAGGCCAAATGTACCTCAAATTTTGACTTTGGTAGACTTTATTTGTTCTCTGAGTTATTTGTTTAGTTTAATGAGAGTGCGTTTATCCTGCTGGGTGCTGCACCTCCTAATTTTTGCCATGATTTTCTTCATCCTGTTATACAGCCTACTGATTTTGTGATTCCACTAGGGTGGCTATTTTTTTAGTTAGTTCTGTACTTCTTCCTGGTGGGTACAGCTGCCTCTATGCAGCTATTAACATGCTTTTACAGGGTTTCTGTGAACAGTTCTGCATGGGCAGCAGTGTTCTCGGGGTTTATGGGGGCTTGAAATTTTGCCAGGTTCTCACTTAATAGCAGGAGGTTAGCCTTAGAATAGTTCCTGAATATTTCAGGTTTAGCTGGGGGTCCAGGTTTTATTTTTACTTCAAAGGAGACCATTTTGTGGTCTGACCTTACCAGGGAAGGCATTACACCAGGGGTATTCAGCATTTTCCCATATTAGTGAGGACCAGATCCAGTACAGTTGCAAATCTGGTTGGTGTATAGAGTATCTGGTCCAGGGAATTTGTGTTTACAAAATCCAGGAATCTCTGTGCATGTACTTTTGGTGTCGTATAGGATACCCAGTTAATAGTGGGGTAATTAAAGTCACCCCTGAATATAGTATTGAGTTGGATGGTTAGTGTTTCTAATAAGTTTAAATGCATGGTATGGGTTTCCTGGGCCATACAGGGAGACCTATTGCTTGCAAGGAAGTGGTACTGAATTTGGTGTATGGTTGCTTAAAAATGGAGCAACTCAAGTGCATTGTCCTGTCTGACCAGCCTTGAAGTATATCTATTTTTAATGTAAATAGAGACACCTCCACCTCTAGTCCCTGCCTGTGAAGTAACTTTGTCTAAATGTGTGGAAGGCATTATAACCTTGCACTGTTGGTGTGCTCTCCACGGCTTTAAACCATGTCTCAGTGACCACACAGACATCCACATTCTCTAAGGTAAAGAGAGCTTCTAGTGAGTGGAGTTTTTTGTTTAGACTCCTAGCATTGGGCAGTAATACCTTTAGCTTTTCTTGGTTTTGATTTGCTGTGTCGGAAGTACTTTCAGTTTGGCATTGCCTAAAATAGGCACTATAGGGGAAGACAATGTTTTAGCTAATATTCAAAAGCCTAGCGGGAAGAGATGCAGACCATCCCTGGCAAAGCAGCATGGTTTGTTGACCATCTCCTTCCATGATGACAAATATTTCACCCCCTTAGAATGACACCAGAAACTAAACCAATTATTAAAGTCAATCTTTTGTTCGTATTGTGGCACCATCCTTGGAGAAGGTAAAATGCTGCTCAATGCTAGACTCATACCAGCCTGAGACACATATTCCAAGACTTCCATGATGTCTCTCTTCATATAGGCTAGGGAGGTACATCTCAGGTCATTTACTGCCAGACTATGACTGAGTCATATTGGTAATTGTGGTCCAATGACCTGAGTGCCTGCATAATGTGGTGGATCCTAGGCTCTGATAAGCAACTGACCATGACATTCTCCTTACTCAGCCTGGTGAGCGGGACATCAGTGTGTCTCATGATGGAGAGTCCAATGACTAGAATGTTGGATTGTGTGATGGCCTTATGGGCTTAGAGGTAGAGACTCCATGAGATGTAACTCTGTGTGTTGACGTGGGTGTTATTTTCAAACAGCGCATTTAGGGCTGTATGTATTATTTTAACACCGCTTCTTGATACTTAATTTTCAGAAAAACATTGTTGTAATGTTATCACAGACATTTGTAGTATTATGTGTTCACCTCATCGAGTTTTAAAACTTCATACCCATTGTTTTCATTATATTACTATTGGTTTCATTTATACATCTATATAACTCCCTAGTGACATAGAAATATACATGCATATACAAATTCACACACGCACAAGCGCGCACATATACACACACACACACACACACACATGCAGAAGTGTATGCATTAAAAAACATACAGTTTTACTTACAAAAGTATTAATTCAGTTTCTGGTTACCTATGCAATCCATTTTGAGATCAATGGTGAGCTAGAAACAGCTTCCTATTGACATGTCAAGAAGTGCAAAGCCAAGTCCTGAAATGCTAAGAAAAGACTAGAATACAGGAGAAGAGTAAAATACTAAACATCTCTTTTCTCTTTTAAATTTGTATTTTGCAGGAGGGGGTCTGCTGCACCCACTGATGTGAGGCATAAGCCCCGCAAAATGTATACCACCTGCTCTGAGATCCCCACCCATAACAGAAATGGAATATTCTGAGAAATGGCAATCTCTCATTTAATACTTTTAAGATCAGTTTTCAATACACCTTTAAAAAATGATGCGAATATGAGAAATCTGGGCTTAGGTTTATAGATGTATACTATGAAAAGAACCACAAGGGCCTTTTAAACATAGACATTCTTTCCATGTTAACCATGTTACCCTAATGATTAAAGTTTGGTGCCCTAGATGTTATTTTTACAGGATTTATTTTAAGGGGTATATAAAAGCTAAGGCCTGGGTGGTCAAACATTTACAGGCTGACTCTGTCCATTAGGAACATAGGTGCCAGACCAAAGTTGAATTTCTGATTTCCAATCCATTGGTTCAGGTTACACTTGAATAGGGTAATGGGTGGACGAACTGTGCCTCACATGGATGGGAAGCCTGTTCCAGAAAAGGAGTATTCCCTGAGACACATCTGTCCCACCAACATGTCCTATTTATGTTACAGGGGAAGGTTTAAGTCTCTGGATCAGGTAGTTCTGATGATATTTGTTTTGCAGATATGCAAAGGTAAATCAGAGTGTGATCGAAGAATGCCTTATATGCTAGATATGGATCACCACTCAATAGTTTGTAGGAAACAAAGTATAAAGATAGAGCTTTGAGGTGATTCACATAAGACATGTTCTTTACGCCCTGTATTCTTTTTTGAGGAACCTCTGTGGATGTGCTTCTTGTGCCTGGACAGGTACATACCAAAGAGAGTGTTATACTCAGTGATGGGTCTGATAAGGGACAAATATAGCAGAATGATAACTTAGGTACATACCGAAGGGAGTGTTATATTCAATGATGGGTCTGATAGGGGCCAAATATAGTAGAATAATAACTTAGCTACATACCAAAGGGAGTGTTATACTCAGTGATGGGTCTGATAAGGGTCGAATATAGCAGAATGATAACTTAGGTACATCCCAAAGGGAGTGTTATATTCAATGATGGGTCTGATAAGGGCTGAATATAGCAGAATTATGGCTTCCTTAGACCTAAATGCAATACCCTTACTTATAAGTTGGGCAACATAAAATGATTTCTTTACTACCTTGTAGACATGTTGTTCAAAGCCATGTTACTGTCTACGTACATGCCCAAATCCCTAACTACTGAGTCTACTCTTGGGAGTGTGTTATCAATGAGGTAGTTTCCCTTACCACCCAACTTACCCAAAGGTACAATTATGCATTTTTGGCTTTTAGTTTTAAACCATGGCTCTGGCACCAGTTATTTGTCTGTAATAGCCCTTCCTGGAGGATATTTGTGCCTTGGGGGGAATTTGTGATTGCTCCTAGTTTGCTATCATCTGCACATTTCATCAGCATCTGCCTTTGACATTGGCCTTGACTTTCAAGAAGTAGATAACAAAAAGGAGTGGACTCAGCACAGAAGCCTGAGGGACTCCACCAGTGGCAGGTTTCTTTTTGGAGGGGAATTCCCCTATCCTAACTTCCTATTTCCTACTTTAGTGCCAGCTGGTTATCTAGCAAGTAACATAGGGGTTTCTGTGTGCTGGTTACAATTCTATGTGAGGTATTGTATCAAATGCCTTAGCCACAACTAAGTAGGAAGTATGCACTACTTTGCCCTCATCCATTGCCTTCATGACCTTCTCAAAGAAGTCCACTAGGCTGAGTAGGCATTATCAGCTTTGGTTTCTTATGTCATTGTTAATCATTTCCATGATAATTCTTTCCATGGTGTTGCATATAAGTCTAGCCAGAATGATGTGCAGAGGGTTGACCATTGCAGTTCGACATTTACATGCCATGAAGCCTGACTAGATGCTGTGGTTAAATAGTGACTCCAGAGTTCCTGATAGTTCATATTTCATTCCATTTAGGAGGCTTCCTGGGATGTTATCAGGGTCTGTCGATGCAGTGTTATTGGTCTGGTTGAATGCATTAAGGACCTGCTCCCTAATTATGGTTGATGGAGCTATGTTCATTGATATTTCCTCAGGGAAGCCAGAGGGAGTTGGGGGGCAAAGTCAGAGATGAATTTGTCGACCAATAGATTTACTCTATCTTCTGGGTCCATGTAGTTGGCGCCATTTGCAATCATTTCTGCAGACTTTTGTCCACTGCCATTGAGTTTGTGGACATAGCTAAAGAAAGCCTTGTTGTTCATCTTGGCCTGAGGGGCCATTTTTACCTCAAAACTGGCTTTGTCAGACTTGATTGGCCTCTGAATTGTTTGTTTAGTTTGATGAGAGAGCTTGTATCCTGTTGGGCATTGCATGTCCTACATTTCGCCTTTATTTTCCTCCTTTTTATACAAACTACTGATGTAATTCCACCAGAGTAGTTTGTTTTTTGAATTTGTTCTGAGTATATTTCTAGTAGGCACAGCTGCCTCTCTGCATTCATTAACATGATTGCACAATGTTTCTGTGAGCAGCTCTATATAGGCAGCTGTGTTTTCAGGGTTAGGGAGGGCTTGAAATTTCACCAGGCTATCAATTAATAATAATATGGAGTTTGCCTTAGAATAGTTTCTAACTGCTATTGGGCTTGGAAGGGTCATGAGTTTTATTTTTATTTCAAAGGAGACAGCTTTATAGTCCAACTTCACCAAATATGACATTACATGGGGGGGGGGGGCAGCATTCACCCATGCTTTTGAGAACCAGGTGTAGTATAATATGTTTGCACTCCTAGTGGGCATGTGGACCATCTGGTCCAGGGAAATTGCATTTATGAAGTCGTGGAATCTCTGTGCCTTTCAGTTTGGGTTTGTATATGATTCCCAGTTTATAGTGGTGTAGTTGAAGTCACCAATGGATATGGTATTAGGTTGGATGCTGAGTATTTCCAGTAAGCTTAAATACGTGCATACCTCTTAACTGTACTGATTTTTGCAGAAGGTCCAGATTTTTGCCTCATATTTTTGGTCTGTTTTTCATATAGTTGTGGTTATCTAACAAATCATTGACGATTTAGGTCAAAAAATCGGACATTATAGTTTCAGAATTCATACCCTTCAGCAAATTCATGCAAACGCAAAACCTGTTATTCTATCTACTTTCTAAGCTTGTTTGAGCAATATTTAAAAATTGTCCCTGTTTTTGGATCTTTGTACCCCAGTTATTTACGACTTTATCCAGATTTCTTGCTCTAAGAGGTTGAGAGGTATGAATACATGTAATGTGTTTCCTGGATCACAGAGGCGATTTACAGCTTGCAAGGAAGTGGTATGGGATTTGCCTATGGTGACTTGGACATGGAGAAGCTTAAGCACATTATCCTGTCTGAACAGCCATGAGGTATATTTATTTTTGATGTAAATTGAGACACCTCCACCTTTAGTCACTGCCTGTATAGTAGTTGGTCCAAATGTGTGTAAGGCATTATAGCCTTGTACTGCTGGGTTGCTCTCAGCGGATTAAACCATGTATCAGTGACTGCAGAGATGTCAGCATTTTCTAGGGTGAGGAAAGCTTGTAGGCCGTAGAGTTTCTAGTTTAGACTCCTAGTATTGAGCAGTAACAGATTTTCTTGGTTTTCATTTGCTATGTTGGAAGGCTTGTCAGGTTGGCATTGCCTAAAAACGGCACTATGGGAATGGGCAATGTTACCTCTCACAAGATCTCAAAGGCTCTGTGGTCACTATACAGAGCTCAGCTATGCTTTTCAAGTGTTTTAACTGCATCCAGAGCCATCCAAGCTAAGATAAGAATATTTTTTAATTTACTGTACCGGTTCTTGTTTTATACTATTGTCATTACTGTTTTTGAGCATTTTTAAGCATTTTTTAATTTTGTGGCAAAAATAATAATTTCATTGTTTGCTGGTTTTCTAATTTTATTTGCCTCCTAATCACCTTGCAGAAGGGTGCTTTAGCTAGTTTTTGGTAGTTGTTTGTTTTTTTAATATGTACTTTTGTTGTGCTATTACATTAAGACATTTCAGGATCATCCATCTTGTGGCAAAAGGTGTATACCTGGTTTCTCAATTCCAGGATCATCCATCTTGGGGCAAAAGGTTTCTCACCATTTCTCAGAGTTGGTAAGCACTCTAGTTGGCTCAAAGTATGGTTGTTTATTGACTTGAGGACATAGGAGTTAGTTTTCAAGCTGTTTTTCTCTGGTTTAAATTAGACAAGTTTGCAAGACTGTGCTCACTAAACAGAGTTCAGCTATACTTTTCAAGTGTTTCAACTTCATCCAGAGTCATCAAAGCTAAGATAAGAATATTGTCTTGATTTACTGCTTCTGCACTTGCTTTATATTGTGATCACTACTGTTTTGAGTATTTTAAATCATTTATTTAATTTTGTGGCACAGATAGTAATTTCTCTGTTTGTTGTTTACTGGCTAGGGGGCATAGGAGTCAGTTTTCACAGCTTTTTTTTCTCTGCTATAAATCAGTCAAGTCTGTGCAGAGTTGCCTGTCGCATAGTTGTTATCACCAGTGCCCTGAATAGTAGCAAATGCCTAGACAGTAAAATTTCCCTCGAAAGTCAGGATTAAACCCAAAACCTGTTAAACAGGGTGACATTGTATAGCATTAATATTAAATCAACTAGCTTGCACATTTAGTAGAATTACCATATCCTAGCACTATATAACATCTTGTCATTAACCCTAGAAATTAGAGTATGTATTGACCAGCACTACCATATCTTAGCAGTATACAACATCTTACCTTAAACCCAAGAAACTACCCATGGAGATCCCTGTTAAAACTCAGTCCTTAATCCTAAACAGCCCACCCTACTATAGGACTGGACAGCATGGATATGCAGTTTTCAAATGTCTCTGTGGTCAGCTTGGTAGATTTGGGCATCCTAAGGCAATGTAGTAATTGTCTCATGTTCTCTGACAACCAGTTAACCATTAAACAAAATAACACAGTATGCAAGAGATGTAAATATACAATTTCCTTTGAGACAAATATCTCGTATATGTGAGGTTGTAAAGAATGCCCACATTACATCCCTCACACACACTGCTCACCACACACACACACACACACACACACACACACACACACACACACACGCACGCACGCACGCACACACACACACACACACACAAACACACACATACACACACAGATTTTCTTATGCTGAAGCATTTACAGGAAACCTCATCAATTCTCAAAGACCTCCAAAGTCACCTACTGGCAACACTGATCCTTCGCAATCTCTAAAACATACACCAAGAGCAACAGCAAACACCTCACAGAAGAGCAAAGTCCATCAGGCAATCATATACTTTAACTTATACTCTTATCATTGGGGACTCTATTGTGGGTCTATATTATGTTCTTGAAAGCCGACAATATCAAAGCTGATATTGTCGACATAAGAATAGCGAAAGCGGAGAACATCGAACATGTAAACGGAAATCTCCGTAAGGGGAAATGTCCGTTTGCTGCAATGTAGTACGGTCTCGGAGTCGGTATATTTAAGTAGATGGGGGTGTGGTGGGTGCAGGGTGGCTTGCCCCCCTGCTTAAACCCATTAGGGTTCTTTTTTTTTTTTTGTTGTTCTTATAAGTTTGATGTTTGAAGACCTTGACCATATGGTGTCAACCATATGGTGTTCGATGTTTCAACCGTCAATCTTATAATATAGACCCCTTTATTGTGTGACACTCAGACGCCCCTCTCACCAGGTTAGACAAGGAGAATATAATGGTTATTTACCTATCTGGAACTAGGATGTGCAATATCATGCACAAATGTCATTGCACCCCAAGTACCAATATGATTCTATCAAAGTCCATTTGGATGTAATGACCTGAGACATGCCTCACTGGACTATATGAAAAGAAACATAATGAATGTCTCAGAATATGTTCATAGGATCAAAGGAAGTTACTAGGCTATTGTTCCTGAGGCCCTTATAAGCCTAGCCAAGAATTTAGCCCATGTTTAGACAAATCAGTGTCCGATACCCCTGTCCAGCAGGGAAATGGGTGGAATCCCAAGGATGTATTTTTTATTTGCCATCCAGTTATCCAGGTTGTGCTTAAAAAGGGGTAAAGAGGTACTCTGCTTGACATGGAGAGGGAGTCTATTCCACAGATGGGGGTGTCTTTGGGACACAAATATATCCTGCCAACAAGTCCTACTGATGTCATAGACCAGGTTGAAGCTGTACGTGTGGATTACTCGAGTGGAACTTGACCTGCGGATATGCAGCAGTCCCATCAAGGCAGGGTCTGAGATCACCTTGTATGCCAGACAGGAGTCACCTCTGAGGAGTTTGTATGAAACTGAGTAGAGGGATAGGGCATTTAACCTATCTGTGTATGGCAGATTTTTGAGGCCCTGGATTCTCCTGGTGAGGAAACTCTGTGGTCTCTTCAGCTGCTGCATGTGCTTTGCGAGGTACATGCAGAATGGGGCATTGTACTCAATAATAGGCCTTATAAGGGAAGAATACAGGGATGTTATGACCTCCTTGTCCATGGATGAGATACCCTTACTTATGAGGTGGGCCATCTTTCCATACAATGGAAGCAACATGGTCATCAAAAGTCAGGTTGCTATCAATCTGGGTGCCCAAATCCCACACAACTGATTGCATGCTTAGGACATTGTTATTAGTGTGATAATTTGTGGGGACATCACTGTCCCCAAAGGGGATGATGATGCATTTTTTTGTATTCAGCTTTTGGCCATGTTTCTGGCACCAGTCATTTGTTTGGGTGAGACCCACTTGGAGGATGTCCTTGTCACTAGGGGAATTGACGACAGCCCCCAGCTTGCAGTCATCTGTAAAGTTGGTCAGCCATAGCCCACTGGTTTTGACCTGCACCTCAGAAAAGTATATCCCAAATAACAGTGGCCCCAAGACCGAACCTTGGGGTACGCCACTTGATACAGGTCTACTGCTTGAGGTGGATTCCCCTATTTTGACTAGGTGGGTTCTATCAGTGAGCCAATTAGCTACCCATCTGGTAACATATGGACTGATGCCTAGTTGACTTATGCCCGAGTGGGGAGTAGTGTCGAAGGGTTTGGCCAGGTCAGGGTAGGCGGTGTGCACTGTCTTCATAAACGGGTATAAGCTGTTTCACAGACAGGTATAAGCCTTGCATTGAGCAGCATTCTACCTTCACCAAAGATGACACCACAGTTGTTATTGTTGTTTGTCTTTCGGCTTTTTCACGGTAAGGGGTCACCAAAGTGGAACTCCGGTCCGCTAATGATTGACAGTAGATTTTTACAAAATGCCAAGGTGCCAGCTCGACGCCCAACCTTCAACAAAGGCACGCCCATTTACGCATGCATGTCTTTCGAATGCTACCCAACCATGGGGAGGACATGCAGACTCCACACAGAAGGCACTCCCAAGCCAAGCCGAGAATTGAACGGGAGAACCTCTTGCTGTGAGGTAACAACACTACCGCTGTACCCACAGTATGAACCTAAAATGACAGATTTTAATAACTGGCTTAGTTTCTGGTATTACTCCAGGGGCATCCAGTATATATCAGCATGGGAGGACATATCAGGCCACATTACTTTGCCAAGGATGGACTGCACCAGCCCCCCCCCCCCCCCCAGGCTTTCAGATATTGGCTAAAACTTTATCCACCCACATAAAAACTTCTTTAGGCAATGCCAAAAAAAAAATATCAGCATTATTAAAAAATCTCCAAGCAACCTTAAAGTGTTACTGCTCAATGCTAGGATCCTAAACAAAAAACTCTACACCCTTCTGGCCCTCCTTACTCTACAAAATGTAGACATCTGTGCTATGACAGAGACTTGGTTTAAATCCATGGAAAGTACTCTAGCAGTGCAAGGTTAGAGAGCCTTCAACACATTTAGACCAACAACACTACAGAATGGGGTCAAAGGTGAAGGATTCTTGATCTAAGTAAGCAACACATCTATGTTGCAACAAACATACCTCCAGGTTGCTTAAACAGAATGATACAATGGAGCTCATCCGCATGCAAGTCACCATACATAAGGTCCCTCACCATACCATGGCTAGCTACAGGTCACCATTTATGCTCCTAGAATCTAACTACTCTTACCTAAGCCTATTAGAGATACTCACCATCCAACCAAACACCCTATTCATGACTGACTTTAATTATTTTCTATAGTGTGGGAAACTTGCACTGCCTCAAGTTCACAGCTACAGTGTCTCCTGGTCTTTATTAACACAAACACCATGGGACAGATAGTTTAGACATACTGGATCTGGTACTCACCAACACGGGATAGGGCTGCACCAAGAGACTGGTCACCAGCTTAAACAAGCAAATAAGACTTCTTGTGAAGTCTTCCAAATCAATCTACAAATCCAAATTAGCTTTCTCCTCTTTAAGACCAAAAACACAGCATCTATGGGACCTGATAATATCCTAGGTTGCATCCTACATGGGCTCCAACAAGAATTAGCAACACCATTGGATACTCTTTTCAATCCTAGTCTAAACACCAGCTTCATCCCAGTTGAATGGAAAATGGCCACCATTATTCCCTTGCACAAAGGTGATGCTTCCACTGAGCCTGGGATCAGGTAATCTCCAAACACTTGACCCTACTCAGTTTGGATTTGTCAAAGGGGATTCATGCCTGTTAAACAAGGTAGACTTCTTCAAGACTATCACCAAGGCCCTGGATGAGGGTAAATCTGTGCATAAACCCTACCTAGTATTAGCCAAGGCTTTTGACACTGTCCCCCACTCAGGCATCATTGACAAACTCACCCAGCTTAATATCAACCCTTTATCATTAGATGTGTCACTAACTGGCTCACTGATAGAACACCTATAGTCAAAATAGGGGAATCCATCTCCGACAACATACCTGTAACCAGTGGTGTTCACAAGGGTCAGTCCTGGGGCCTCTACTGTTTGTAATCTATTTCTCTGAAGTACAAGCAAAAACTAAAAGTCTGTGACTGACAACGTTTTCTGAGATTGTAAACTGGGAGTGGTCATAGAATCTCCAAATGATGTCAATATCTTACAAGAGAGTCTTACACAAACAAATGATTTGGTGCCAAAGTCATGGCCTTAAACTCAATGCAAAAAAATGTATTATCATCCCTGTCGGTAAGAGCGATGTTCCTGCTAATTACCACATCAACAGCAACACCCTAAGTATGCATGCAGTGATGAGAGACCTGGGCACACAGTTTGACAACAACCTTACCTTTAATCACTATGTTTCCAGAGTGGTAAGAAGGGCATTCTATATTGTTCATCTCATATGTAAGGACATTGCCTCCAGAAAAAAAGAAGTTATAACCTCCATGTATTCTTCCCTCATCAAGCCAATAATTGAGCACAATGCTGCTTTTGGTATGTACCTTTTCAAGCACCTGCAGCAATTGGAGAGACCACAAGTTCTTCACAAGGAAAATTCAAGGTCTTCAGCATCTGTCCTATATGGATCATCTGAAATCACTGTCACTTTATTCTGTTTCATACAGACTACTCAGAGGTGATCTTTGCCTTGCATATAAGGCAATCTCTGACCCTGCTTTACTGGAAATGCTGCATATCCGCAAGTCAAATGCTACACGGGTTACTCGCTCTAAAGACTTTAACCTGGTATGTGATATTAATAGAACCTGTTGGAGGGACAGATTTGTCTCCCAGAGATTATCACACCTTTGGAACAGACTCCCACTTCATGTCAGTCAAAGCACCTCATTGGCCCTGTTCAAGTGCAGTCTGGGCGATTGGATGGGTATCCATAAATTCACCCCGGGGGTTGCACATGTGTCCCTTTTGTACAGGGGCAATAGGTGCTAATCGTGGAAATAAGAGTAGAACTTGGCTAGGCTTGTAAGAGCCCTGGGGCCATTAGCCTAGTAACTTCCTATGATCTTTTGATTATGATTCAAAGCTTTTAGAGACTGAATTTCTGGAATTAAGTTTAAGGATGAATGATGAACGTAAGGATGGAATGATATTTTTACTTCCCAGACTGATAATGCTTTTGTGAATGCATTCTATGGTTTGGCATGTATGGCACTAATTAAATGATACAAATATTTAAATCTTGGTTATGGGAGGCATGCATCTGAGAAAGTATGGTTACTGGGAGCTAAAAACATCTTTTTAATAGACATTGAAATATGCAGATGATGAAGAGAGTATTGAGTAAGATGTGTGTCCCTAATCAGTGTCTGACATTTGGCAGTATAGATAAGAGGTAACAAAGGTAGAATGCAATTTTTTTTTTTGAAGGGGCTGTTTGAAGTTTAGAAGAAAGTGAGGAACATAAATGGAGGTGATATCAAGTGGAAAAGAAATGTGAGACTCAAACATTTGTGGGAATCACGACCAGCCTTAGGCATAGGCAAACTAGGCGACCACCTAGGGCGCCGTACAGCCCGTCTCATAAAGGGTGAAATTTTATGCATTTATTTATTTTAATTAATGTACTTTTGCTATTTTGTGATCTTCTCGATGACGTGTCTCTGACTAAAGGGCACTGAGAAGATCGCAAAATAACAAACCACAGGACGAAGGGAAGGGGGAAGCGCCCATCCACTTAGGTTGGCCAGGAGGCTGGCTTCAACAAGTAAAAAAAAAAAAAATTCTGTCGTCACGCGTGGAACTTAAGTTAGTTCGGTGAAGAGAGGGGTTAAGGTCATGTGTGCACGTGTGGCCATTCAGATTCAATACAAGGTAAGTGTAAGTGTGAGTCTATGTGTAAGTTAAGCCATTCGTTTCTGTATGCGAGAGAAAGTGTGTCTGTGTGTATATGTGTTTGTATGTAATTTAAATTAGTCATTGTATTACTATCAGTGTGTGTGTATGCTGCTGTATGAGAGAGTATGTGTGTGTTACTTTGTGGGAACCATGTGGTTGTGTCTTTGTATTTGCTGAGACCTGTGGAGATGGAAGAGTCTGTCATCAGGATTGTGAACATCACCATTTATTGTTTAGCGATGTCTAGAAAAAAATCAGAAGATATTTTAAAATCTCTCTCGAGCTTTTCCGGTCTTTGTGTGGGTTACTTTGGATCTGCTTGACATAGCTATAATTTTGGGGTTGGTGGGGAGCAGCTTTGTGATGTATAGTGTTTAGGTGACTTATTCTAGAATGGCAGCCTTTTTCATTCTATTTTGGCACAGATGTGTCCAGAAAGACATATCAGAATTTTGATGTTGTTTTCTGTTTTTTTGGCTTATTATCAACAGGCTGACACAACAGCTAATAATATGTATTAGTGCATCTGTTTGTAATAATTAAAAAAGTTGCAGTTGCCCGTAGTTAAGTGGGGATCAAGTTAATACTCCCTTTAATCTGTTTTTATATATGTAATCTCCATTAAATGTTATAGCTGCAAAACTTGTTTAACGTCTTATTTTGTAGGGTACAAGGAAAGCACAAGGATATTAACAGCACTTCATGGCTCTTTGCAGGTTATGCACTTGGTCAGAGGAAGTGTTGGAATAAAAAAAAAAAGAAATGAGGTCTTTTTCGGTGCATTTTGTTTCAACCAAGAAGTAATTGTTATATGCAGGGCACATGCTAAAAAGTCATATTTAATTGCTGCTGTATAAAATTTTGTATGTTGGTGCTTCTGGATTTCAGATGGGGTGTTCCTAAACCATTCTGTAATTACCACCATGCATGTTATCGTAAAGGAAATACTCTTGGAAAAATTATACAGTCCTGTACAATAATGTTTGTATGTATGCATGTGTAATATATGCATTTATGTATATATACGTTGTGATGTGCTATCTAAAGAGCACCTCACATAACCACAACTTACTGAAAACACTTCCACAAATGCTCACTTACCTAACATTGTCTAATACTACATAAAGTTACAGATAATAGTAATAACAGCAAAAGCTGACTTACTTAATAATTGGTTATTTACTTGCCTAAGCCCTGAGTAGCATCCTGCCGTCACCCAGAATGATACCACAATATAAGGACAAAATGATTGACTTCAACAATTGGCTAAGCTTCTGGTGTCATTCAAAGGGGATCCAGTATCTGTCTGCCTGGGAAGACATGATTGACAGACCACGATGCTTTGCCAGAGATGGTCTGCACCTGTCGCCCCTGGGATTCAGGTTACTGGCTAAGGCTCTTGCCACCCCTATAGTGTCTTTTTTAGGCAAAGTTCAAAGGACAAAACCACCACTGTAACAGGTACAAGCATGCAAAATCTGAAGGTAATGCTACTCAATACTAGAAGTCTAAACCTCAAAATGCACTCTCTCGAGGCACTCCTAAAAATGGAGAATATTGATATCTGTGCAGTAACTGAGACCTGGTTAAAGGCTCCAGAGAGCACCCCTGCAATACCAGGCTACAACTCTTACCACACTTTTTGGCCACCAAAACATTTTATTTATTTATTTTATTTTATTTTACATTTGTTGACCGGGATAGTCCGACTGGATACATGTCCATTTTCAGCGGAGGCCCGGGGAGAAAAGCTCCAAAAGGTATGATACAATATAGTTGCAAAAAAAGTGAAATAGTAATACAAATAAAAATAACAGAAAGGAGAAATAGGAAAATACAAAATTACATACAATTTAGTTACTATAACCTTACAGTTTAACTACAGTTCTTAGTGCAATTATTACAGTAGGGCAATAGAAAAATTGAGACAGATATTAAAATATGGATACGGTGGTGAGCAGATAGTAGGCAACTGGATTAAGGGTCCCCTCTCAAGTTGTCCTAAAGGAATTGGATTAGTTATGGAGTAAGTGAGGCCTATGTTTTATGGAGGGCATCTAATCTGGATATATGCATGGGCAGAGCCATTTCGCCTTAAAATATTGTTTTAGAGTCTTTTTAAATTGATCAAGGGAGGAAATTAGCCAAAGGTTGTTGGGGAGGGAATTCCATAGCTTTCCAGTGGTGTTAGCAAAGAGAGCTTCACCACCCATATTGTTGGATTTGGTGGTGTGGACAAGGTGTCTATTGGAGGAGCAAAGGCAGCTTAGATTGGAGTAAGGAATAATTATTGTACTCAGTGCAGGGTTTTTTTCAGGTTGTTTTAGGATTTTAAATGCTTCTGTGAGTTGGTTCAACTTGAGAAGATTGGGTAGTTCTAACCAGTCAAGTTTTTTCAGATTAAGGCAGTGATGTGTTCTAAAGGGCAATCCAGTTACAAATCTGGCTATGTGATTATAAGAAGCAGAGAGTTTGTTCAATTCACATTTGTTAAGGTAAGAAAGAACAGGAGAGGCATATAGGAGAGTAGAAAGAAGGTGAGTACGGGCTATGGCTAATTTGGCAAAAGGGGTAAGAAAGTTCTTTATTCTGTATAAGGATCCAAGTTTCTTATTTACAGTCTTAATGGTTTGATTGATATGCATGTCAAATCTAAGTTTGTTGTCAATGACAACTCCTAGTAGTTTTGAATAGGGGTCAGGTGAGATGATGGTTCCATTATTGGATTGAATGGTGAGATGTGTGGGAGGAGGGGTAGGAGTGGGGAAAAGGAGAAGCAATTTGGTTTTGTTTGGGTTTAGGATGAGTTTACGCTCTGCTAGCCATTTTTCGACTGTAGTAAAGCAGAGTTGGGTGGCTACTTGTAAATTGGATAGAGAGGCATCAGAACATATTAGGGTTGAGTCATCTGCATATTGGATACAGGTGGCTTCGGGGATGACTGAGTGTAGTTCATTTATGAAGACTGAAAAAAGAAGGGGTCCTAGAATAGAGCCTTGGGGAACACCTATGGTATTAGGTAACAGGTGTGAGAGCTTATTGTGCCACTGGACTGCTTGTTGTCTTCCAGAGAGGTAAGCATGGAACCAGTTGAGGGCTGAGCAATCTAGGTAAAGGGATTCCAATGTATGGAGAAGTAACTGGTGATTTACCATGTCAAAGGCCTTTGACAGGTCCAGAAAGAGGGCAGAGGATATTTTTTTATTGTTCCGGTTTTGGTTAATTGTATCAGTAAAGGAGAGGAGAGCTGTGGTCGTACTATGGTGAGGTCTGAAACCATGCTGGGAATTGGTCAACAGATTGTTCTGGGTAAGATAATGAATAAGTTGTTTATGGACACATCTTTCCATAATTTTGGCTAGCGGTGACAGTATGGCTATTGGTCTGTAATTTGATAATTCTGTAGAGGCACCACCTTTATGGAGCGGAATGACATAAGATATTTTCCATATAGAGGGGATTGTGGCCTCAGTTATGGCTCTATTGATTAGAATAGATATAGGGTAGGCTATAACATCTGCAGCTATTTGCAGGTATTCAGCCGGAAGTAGGTCTGCAGAGAGGGTAGTTGCTTTTAGTTTCTTCAGTAAGGCTCTGATAAAAGATGTAGGGATGGGCTGAAAGGTAAAATAGGGAAGTGATTTTACTGCGGTGTTTTTAAGAGAAGAGGAGGAGGGGGGTAGTTGGTTGGCTAAAGACTGAATAGTCTCAGTGAAGAAAGAATTTAAATTATTTGCTATTTCTTCTGGGTTTTTGCCAATGAGTGTCCTAAGGGTAGGGGTTGTAGATTTGCCAGAATGGAGAAGGTTATTTAAACCTACCCAGAATTTCTGGGGGGTTATTTTGGTGTTTATGTTGCAGGTGACAAAAGTAGTTTTTTTTGTCCAGGGTGATGGCTTTTTTCATCTCATTTCTCAGCTGTTGGAATTTGATACGGTCTAAGGGTACCTTAGTAGTTCGCCATTTATCCCATGCCTTGTTTCTAAGTTTGATTTTGGTTTTAGACTCTCTTGTTAACCAGGGTGCTATCCGTACCTTAACTCTGACCTGTCATTTAGGGGCATGAGAGTCAAGAATCTTAAGGAATGTGTCAGAAAAGAGGGACACACCCTTGTCAAGGGGGAGGGAATTTAGCCTATACCAGTTGCAGGATTTGAGTTCAGTTATGAATTTTGTTGAGTCAAAGTTTTTTTTATTTCTGACAAGCCTGTGTATGGGCAGGGTTGTGCTAGTAATTTTATCTTTTATTATGAATGTAACTAGATGATCACTAAGTTCGTTTGGGAGAGTCCCAGTTGTATATTTATGGGTGTGACTATTTGTTAGTATCCAATCAAGAAGGCTCTCTTTTTGGTTTGCATTTCCTAACCTAGTAGTAGAGGCTATGTTTTGGGAGAAACCATGCGGGTTTATAAGAATGGGATTTGTGTGTGAGGAACATTGGGTCCAATCAATATTGACATCACCTAGAACAATAGTTTCTTGAGGGTAATTAGTAGCTATCCAGTTGAGAGTATTCTCCAAAGTTTCTAAGTTTTTCCCAGGTGGGATATAGGTTACAATTAGATTAATGCTTTTTTGGTTGTTTAAGCATAATTTTAGTGTTAGTGTTTCTGCATTTGAGACCTGAGGTGGTTGGATAGGATTCATAATGAGATTAAGCGTACTTCTGTAAAAGACTGCTATTCCACCACCCTTTTTTTTATGCGATCAACCCTAACTATATTATACCCAGGTGGAATGATCTCAGTGTCTTTAGTAGCTGGTTTGAGCCAGGTTTCTGATAAACACATAATGTCAGGGAGGTAGGTAGCAAACATTGCATGTAGATTATGTATCTTATTGTTTATACTTCTTATGTTTAGGTGGCAAATGAGAAGGGAATTAGTAGACCTGTGAGATAAGGTTAAGCTTGTAGAGTCAGGGGTAGGGGATGGGCCTGGATTCGGGTGTATGTCACCATCCTTAGTTATATTTTTCTTCAGGTGTTCTAGGAGTCTTAAGAGTTTAATAATTAATTTTAGCCCAATTTTTGACTTAGGTGATTTTGGAACTGTTTCAGCAAGGTACAGGGTGTTGGTGGTTATTATTTTTAAGGGGTAGGAGAAAGGAGAGAGTTCAGCGGAGAGCAGATAAAGGGGGGTACATGTTTGTTCCTTGGTGTAGTAGAAACCTAAGAATTGTTGGTCTTCATATCTAGTTAGGATATAGGGGATAATTATGAGTGGTAGAATAAGAGGGATAATATAATCTTTGCCTTGGACATGGTAAATGGGAGGTAACTTTCCTAAGTAAGTTGAACAAAAACTTAGAAGAGTTCAATTGGTTAATAGTTGGAGTGATGGAAGGCGGAGGAGATAACAGGGAGTTAATTATGATTGGTTCTCGGGTTTAGGAGGTGTGGTTAGGTGGTTATAAATGTAGAGGTAGTGGGGGCAGGTGGAATAAGGGGGCAGGGTGGGGAGCAGAGCGAGCCCGAGCTACTCCAGCCACAGACTTATTCAGTTCAAGTAAATGGTCCAACAATGCAAGTAAGATTCAGGAATCCACTACTAGGTAAAAAAGAACCTGTATTTGTAGTTAAAAAGTCAAGTGAAGTACTTAACCCTCACTCTGTTGTTCCTTCTATACTATGCACTGGGGGTAAAAGTTAGGTTAGGTCTATGGTTTGAGCTGCTGTGTTTCTGACCGAGAATGCTTGCCTTTTTTGTCAATAATTGAGGGTTGAATATGCTACTGTACAGGAATAGCTATATTAACCTTATTTATCTTTATAATAGTACTGGGCTGAAGACTGGAGCCTGCCTGTGCGTTCGCACCACTGTTAGGGTCCTTCCTGGGTCAATTACTAGCGCTTGGTAGCCACGCGGTTTTGTTTTAGGACAGTACCTTATTTATCTTTATAATAGTACTGGGCTGAAGACTGGAGCCTGCCTGTGCGTTCGCACCACTGTTAGGGTCCTTCCTGGGTCAATTACTAGCGCTTGGTAGCCACATGGTTTTGTTTTAGGACAGTACCTTATTTATCTTTATAATAGTACTGGGCTGAAGACTGGAGCCTGCCACCACTGTTAGGGTCCTTCCTGGGTCAATTACTAGCGCTTGGTAGCCACGCGGTTTTGTTTTAGGACAGTACCTTATTTATCTTTATAATAGTACTGGGCTGAAGACTGGAGCCTGCCTGTGTGTTTGCACCACTGTTAGGGTCCTTCCTGGGTCAATTACTAGCACTTGGTAGCCACATGGTTTTGTTTTAGGACAGTACCTTATTTATCTTTATAATAGTACTGGGCTGAAGACTGGAGCCTGCCTGTGCATTCGCACCACTGTTAGGGTCCTTCCTGGGTCAATTACTAGCGCTTGGTAGCCACGTGGTTTTGTTTTAGGACAGTACCTTATTTATCTTTATAATAGTCCTGGGCTGAAGACTGGAGCCTACCTGTGTGTTCGCACCACTGTTAGGGTCCTTCCTGGGTCAATTACTAGCGCTTGGTAGCCACGCGGTTTTGTTTTAGGACAGTACTTGCAATGTCCAGCATCAGTGAGGGTATAAGTAGGATTCAGAAAGTCCTTGATGAGAAATCTTCATCTTCACAGATGATTGTTTTCCAGATGAGCACCATAGAAAGCCTACTCACTGTAGCATCTGTCAGTAGGCTTGTAGGCATGTACCACTATGTCTTAACTGGAGCCATGTCTTTGTGTGAAACAGGGTGCTAAGCCAGCAGGAACACCTACCTCTAGTCCAACCTTCCATCATGACTTTAAATTCCAAACCAGGACCGAAACACTAAAGTTGGTGGACTGTCAATATTTACCAAGGATATTCACACCATCAGGCTAGTTGCCCAACAAAATGCATCTGAAATTCTCCAGGTGCAACTAACACTAGGTAAGACTGCAATCCAAATTGTAGCTTGCTACAGATCCCCCACCATACCCCAATATTCTCACTACACCTTTCTAAACATACTGTAAAATATTAATATAGAACCAAACACTCTAATACTGGGTGATTTTAACTACCCTGCCATTAACTGGGAAAACTACTCATGTACCAACACCTTTGCCCAACGGTTCTTGGAATTCATAAATTCCAATGCCCTGGATCAACTAATCCATAGTCCCACCAGGGGCTCCAATATCCTAGACCTGGTCATTACCAACATGGGAAATCGATGCTCCACACCTATGGTTACCCCCTCGTTAGTCAGGTCTGTCCATAAGCTAATCACCGTTAACATCCACATCCCACCCCCAACCCCCAGTAAGGAAACCTCCATAAAAAACTTCTCCAAAGCCAACTTCATGCTACTCAAGTCAGAAGTGACAAAGTTCATGACACCCATGCAGATGGGAACTGAAAGTTCAACTGCTGAATCCTACAGTAAGCCACTGTACAAGCACATCCCTCATGTGTGAATTGTGCCATCCCAAATAGAACCAAGATGCTCTCATCCAAAAAAGGAAGCCAATCTGGTGGGCCCCTGCCATAAACAAACTTTACAACAAAAGGAAGAAACTGTTGCAGAAAAGAGGAAAATCCCAGGATGCAAAAAACTCCCTTACCAGCCTCAGTAAGAAACTGAGATCCCTTATAAAATCCTCCAAAGCTAGTTACGAAAATAAAATTGCCAAAGATTCCAAAGACAACCACAAGGCATTCTATAACTATGTCAAGAATCTAAATGGCAATGCTCAGAACTGCTCTCAGCTAAAACAGAATGGCATTAAATATACTGATCCCAAGGATATTGCCAATATCCTGGCAGATCTATTCAGTGCCAACGTCATCCCACTCTCACCCCCTAAATGGCCCATCTCAATACCGAAAGATTACCAAATTCCGGTAATAATGGCCACACAGGTAAAAAACACACTCTCCAAAGCTAAGAATACAGCATCCATGGGACCAGATGATATCCCGGGCTGTGTACTACATAAACTACAATATGAACTGGCACCTCACCTCAGTGTCATGTTTAATCATAGCCTCACCTCAGGTTTTGTGCCCACTGAGTGGCGCAGAGCTACAGTTATCCCACTCCACAAGGGGGGAATCCACCTTGGATCCCATAAACTACCATCCCATCAGTCTGACGAGCCTTATCTGCAAGGCCATGGAGTGTATTATCATGGAACTTATAAACAAAGACATTGGTAGCCTTCAAACACTGGACTCCACCCAGTTTGGGTTCGTGAAGGGCAGATCTTGTCTCCTGAACCTGATTGACTTCTTCGAATTAGTCTCCAGAGCCATGGACAAGGGTAAGGTGGTCCACACAGCCGATCTAGACCTTGCCAAGGCCTTTGACACCATCCCCCACTCTGGAATCATAGATAAACTTACTAAGCTGGGCATTAATCCCTACATCACCCAATGGGTTGCTAAGTAGCCGACTCCAAATCCAGCTCCAGACAAGTGATAAGTGGAGTACCTCAGGGTTCAGTCCTGGGACCGCTCTTGTTTGGCATCTACTTCTCTGACATACAGGCCAAAACTAAGGGACTCTGGCTAACAAAGTTCGCATATGACTGCAAAATGAGAGCCATTATTGAATCCCCAAATTATGTGGATACTCTACAAAAGGGCCTTACAGAAACAGATGCTTGGTGCCAGAGACATGGGCTCAAGCTCAATGCCAAGAAATGTATAGCTATCCCCCTTGGGAAAAAACATGTATCCATGAATTACTATATAGGTGGCAGTACACTAAACACCGAAAGTGTGATAAGAGACTTAGGGACACAGGTGGACAGTGGTCTCACCTTTGATAACCACATCACCACAACAGTCAGGAAATCCTTCTATGTGGCACACCTCATCACTAAGGGCTTTCATCCAGAAAAAAGGAGGTCATTGTCCCACTGTACTCATCCCTCATTAGACCCATTATAGAATACAATGCCCCATTTGGTATGTACCTTTCAAGACATCTGCAACAACTGGAAAGGCCACAGAAATACCTCACTAAAAGAATCACAGGCCTAAAGCAGATGACCTATGCTGACCACTTTAAAAAACTCCAGCGATACTCTGTTGCATATCGTCTACTCAGAGGTGATCCCTGCTTAACATACAAGGCCATGTCAAACCCAGAGCTGTTGGACATGCTACACTTAAAGAAACCCCAATCCCTCAGAGCCACATGCTCCAGGGATCTAAACCTTGTCATCACAATAAACAAAACATGCTGGAGGGATAGGTTCCTGACCCAGAGACTCCCCAGACTCTGGAATAGATTGCCCATACATGTCAAGCAGAGTGCCTCTTTGGCCCTCTTCAAAAGGAACCTTGAAGATTGGATGGGAGAAAGGAAATTCACCCCTGGGGATCATGTCAGTCACCCTGCTAGACAGGGGTCCAGGGAAGTAAATAGTGTGGGAAGAAATAGCCAGGGAATTGTTATGGCTAGGCTTGTATAGGCCCTAGGGCTGATAGCCTAGTACCAACCTATGAACCTATGAACCTATAATAATATACTGAACCTAACTAGACTTGAGTGCTAGGGTACGCCCCTCACACTAGCCAAACCCCTTAACTGCCATGTCCCTGCTCTAGCCACAATGCTTACTTATCATATATACACTAATGCCACGGTTGCTCCTATAAATATACCATTATGATAAGTACATATCTTTCATATCTGATAAAAATGGGTACATCATCTGCAACTCACAGGACACATTCAAGCTCTTCCTATCAGGTGTTACAATAACAGAACATACTCTTGATAATTGTAGTGCCAAAAGCATATCTTTTTTTTTCTTGTTTGAAAATTTTTTATTAGTTTTATCATAATAAAAATAATCAATTATAAATAATTGAAACATAAGCGATGAAGAAAGTTTACTGCTGCTCATGCTAAGTCTGTTTTCAAAGTGCAAATAGCTGTTTTTTGTTTATCAAATGGCACACTGTACTGTAGAATCTGAAAGCAGTGTTGGTAGCATAATTGCATTTGGTGCAGAGGGCTGTGGATTCTGCTCCCTCATCATGGAAATGGAGTGCTGATAGTGTAGCACCCATATGATTGTTTGCATTATAATGGGGAAAGGGGTTCTACACTCCTGAGTATGTCCTCCTTTGTATGAGATGTGTAGTAACTATGAACTTGTTGGTTTGTTATTTCCTATTGCAATATAACGAACTTACCAATTTTTTTAATGTAATATAGGCAATTAATTCTTCAAGGGCAGCAGGCACTGGATTTATAGATAAAACATTACAATGTAAAGTTGTTTCTCAGTAGCAACCTCTTCATTAGTTACAGATTTCTTTAATGTAGAATTATTCAGATGGTTTTTACTTCTGCAGACATTGTGCGTATCAAGTGATATTGGTGGATTGTAATTACAGAAGTTTTGAGTAACCTTTTATAATTAAAATTTTCTGAAATGGGTAGTTATTGGTTCATACATTTTGTTTCATTGCTTATTAAAAGAATGTTTAAAACTACAAATTTAAAACCCATTATAACAAGTGGTGCTGTATTATACAAGGAATATAATTTAATACAGTCAGGAAGATGAATAAAAAAAATGTGTGCATGCATGGCCCTAAATAATGTGTGCAAGCAGTCTGTTTTGAAAACAGCCCAAAGGTAAACTTAATCCTCCATTGGCCAGATGCATTTTCTATGAATCTGGGTTTTCATGCTATTTTAATGAATGTGGGTTTTGCGGTTTCAATGAGTATGAGTTTCAAGGGCAGAGAAGTTTACTGCTCATGCTAAGTCTGTGTTCATTGTGAGACTGTATTGTTTGTTTAGCAAATGGCTATCTGTGTTTGTGTTATTTTATTTCAATATCTGTAAACATTGTGGAAGTAAATAAGAAAACAGTATGCACACTGATAGATTTGAACAGTGTGTATGGTAACTGTTGAGAAATAGCCAAGTAATGGAACACTGGAAAGGCTGGGGAGGGGGCTGCTGCTGTAGGGTAGGGGTTGCTGCAAGAGGGGTTGCTCTGGGGGGGGGCAATCTATTGCCCTGCCTAGGGCCCTATTTGACTATGATCCAGTTCTGGTATTTAAAGTAGGAAATAAGTACACAAAGGTAGTTGCAGTTTAACTACATTACAAGGTATCTTTATCTTCTTAAGGAAATTACTGGACTGGCTTTCTTGGGGAGTGACCTACCTGTGGGTGTGGCTCTAATAGGGTTGTTTTGTGAGTATGTTGTCGGTAGGGCGTAAGGGGATGCCACAGCACTACTTCGCATAGGGGGCCATTTCGGCTAAGGCCGGCCCTGGTAGGAATTATTACAGCATGCTGTGTTGAAGGTAAAATGAATACTGAGTACACTAGGCAACAGGGTAAGCATTTTATTTGTCTGTTATGGATAAGCAGCAGTTTCTGGAGAGAACTCATAACACAGATGAAAGTGGAAGATGATGAAGTGTGTGAAATAAATTATATTATTCTGGGTTTTTACCAGACATTGTACACATTAGGAAGTATGGAATGGGTAATATGAGAGGGTACAGAAGAAGTGGGATTTCTTTTTTGTATGGGTGGGGGATGAGATAAGTTGTACAAAGCCATGTAAGTTGATGCATGAAGTATTGTTTGGGGACTGAAGAGTTAGCCTGTTAATATTAACATCCCCAAGAAGAATAGTTTCATTGTGGATGTTTTGAAAAAGGTAAGAGAGAATGTTTTCAAGAAGGGTAATGTTATCTCTGGGGAGAGATGTAGATAGCTACGACTGTGATAGTGGTGTAATTGTTAACTTTAAAGTTAGCTGTCAGGAGTTCAGCAGGTGAGAAGGAGGGAGAGGGTTGGTTTAGACTTGGAGTACGATGGTTTGACTATACAATGGCCACTCCAGCCCCTATTTTCTTTTGTCTATCTAGTCTAAGAATATTACATCCAGGGGGGAGGATATCTCTGACATGTTTTTGTGGCTTCATCCAGGTTTCAGTCAGGGCAACTATATCAGGGGTGTGGTTAGCCATCCAGGCAAGGAATTCAATAATTTTGTTTAGGATGCTTCAAAGATTCATGGAGTAAAAAGATGCTTGCTTTTTTGGAGGAGTAGTGTAGGGTTAGTTAGGGGAGTTAGCTTTATTGACTGGAAGGGGAGGGTTTGGGCCAAGGTTTACCAGAATGTCTCCTGATAGTAGTAGGGACTAAGGGAGGAAATGTTGTTTGTATAGTAGGTCCTTTATTTTATTTTCTAAAGAGGTGGTAGGGGAAGGGCATATTTTGATTCTGGGGAGGATAATATTTAGAGAAAAGCTAGATGAGCAGTTAGGGAAATGTTGGAGATGATGTGTGAAGACACTGGTATTAGTATTTGCAGGATGAAAGTAAGTAGGAGCTAGGTGAGAGTTATATGAGGTAAGAGTATATAGGAGGAGAAGGGGAGGCAATAGAAGAAAGGCTTGGATTGAAAAAGACATGTCAGTAAGGAGGGTCAGTAGTTAAGAGGGAGGTAAAAGTTGGGCCTAGAAGAAAGGTTGTAGGAAAGTTAGGGATAGGTAACCACTAGGGGGAGTCAGTACACAGAAAGGAGAAAGGAGTGATTGGTGTCAAGGGTTTGCCAAAGAAGAGGAGGAAGGTAAGCAGGAGTGGGGTCTGGCTAAAAAACAGGAGGGGGTGGGAAGTGGAGGAGGGGATTGTGCAATGAACAGGTGTATAAAGGAAATGATATGGTGGGTGGGAATGGAGCTGGGTAGGGGAACAGAGTGAGCCCGAGTGTAGTTAGGGTGAATGGACCAGGTTGGGCCAGGAAATAATGAGCACACAGTGATAATCAGCAGGTTAGTAGAAGAGGTGGGGAGGTATAGAAGAATATTTTAGCTGGGATGCATTCCATATACCTGATCCTAACCTGGAAAATGCATTTTCACTAATGGTTGATTGAACATGATTCTGACTAAACTGATGGTGTCATCATGACTACACCAGAAACGGTTTTCTTTTTCTTTCTTTTTTGTGGTGGGGTGTTATATAGATAATTATTTTCCTTGCAAAACATACACCAAATAATTCCAGTATTGTTTTTACCCATGTACTGCTTATATCTACAGACCAGACTGGTCATAAAATCTAAAACTACGGTTAGATAATTGCTCTCACGTGTCTTTTTTCTTATATTGTAAACAAACTGTTATCAGATACATGCACTTACAAAAATGATTCACGTAACTTTTTTGCTGCTGTCATTTTAATTTAAATGGCCAGCACCCTCATATCCAAAATGGATATTAGACAGTTGCCCTGTGATGTACTAATCAAAGCCCATGAAGTCATAAATAGCAGACCAAATGGCCAGGATGCTGAACAAGATCTTATGTGGAGTTTATCTTCCCACGTGGGTTTGCATCAGTGCATCCCACTCCCAGCTATTATCAGTAAGGCAGATGTCAATAAACAGTGAGGTAAATTAGAAATATTTTGAAGACTGTTCTGTTTACTCAGTCTCATATTAATCAGTTTTATTAGTTCAATACCGAGGAAGTGTATATATATATATATATATATATATATATATATATATATACACACACACACACACACACACACACACACACACACACACACACACACACACACACACATATTTATATATTATGAAAAAATTTAATAAAACTAGCTTCATAGTTTCATAATTCTACTCAATGTGCATTTTACACTAAACTACCAAATATAATTTACATTCACTATTCCATTTTTTTAACAGAACAGAAATGTATTTAAAAACTGAAATGGCAGATAAATATGCCCGCAGACTAACATGCTAAGTGTATTAGATATGATAAATTATGTTTCTTGTTGGTATTTGACCAAAAGCTAAAGACAAAGTAGTATGAAAGAAATATATTGATTCTCACTTGCATTTATATTTTCATATTTTATTCATAATTGCATGCCTTATCGAGGTAAAGATTATTAATGGGCAATAAGTGAAATAATATAGTGTGAGCAGAAAAATACACTGCTATTGTCCATGAAGAAGGTAGAGATATGTAAGCTATTTACTAGAAATTATGAAGATGTACGATAGTTTCATACTCACAATAACGTTACCAGAACCAGGGAACTTCCCAGCAACTGATGGTATCATAACTTTCCATTATGCTGATGATGGCATGCCCTGATTCTTGCACTGTGATATATATAGCTTCAGAGATGCTGAATATTTGCATCATTAATTGTGAAAAGGGACATACTTTTCATATTTACAAGTGTATCTTTAAAGAGAAACATCCATAAAGGCTGTTTAAATTGTTTAAAGTAATGTGAAAAATCTAGTTTACCTGAACAAAAGTGATTCCTACACTATGTTTTATACCCTGCAGTTCACATAATAAGGAAAGTCACTTATGAAAATGTATTATAACTATAACTTTGAAGAGAAACAGTTTGTCATATCGTACTAAAGGCTGAACTTGAAAATGGTCCCTAGGATCAATGTTCTACCCCAGTTAATAAATAAAAATAAAATAAATATTAAGAAAGACAATGTTACAAAAGGTAAAACTTGATCAAATATTCAAAAGCCAAGAATGAAATGAACAGGTTGCTAGAATGAAGAAAGGGGAGCAATTGGGTATAACTTGGTGGATAGCAAAAAGAAAAAGAAAAAAAAATATTGACATTGGGAAGAAATTATACTGTTTAGTGCACATAGGGATTTTGTGATCAACATCTTTACTGACATAATAAGGAACCCTTTGAGAATTTTTCTTAGGTATGGAGAGAGACATACAAGATGTTTTGTTAATCCTTTTGTTAACAAGTATTACAAGAAGAGAATCTGACCCCAAGGAGAATCACTGAACACAAAAGGGCATGTTAAAATGCTGACAACATGCAGGACTATGAGAGGTAGTAAGTATGGAATAACAGTCCACTAAGAAGTGCAAAATGGGGTGTGCAGCTGTAGAATGCAGAATTGTCTTGGCTGTGGGTGTGGGTAAAAAAAGTATTTCTGGGTAGGGAAGGGGTGGTTGCAATGAGAATAATTGTGATGAAGCCTATATTTGCACCACAGTATGAGGTGCATAAACTGCCAAGAAGTGCTTTCTTCCATTAGGGAACAATTGCAGCTTCTTCATCAACCAGAAAAAATATTTTAAAATATGTGCTTCATGTCACTGAGTAAAAATAGTGAACTTTCACCTCTGTGATGTCAGCTTAGGCAAAATACGAGTTGCCTTCTTAGACTTTAATGGAACTACCAATACAGATGTGCAAATGTGCTCCATTAAAGTTCAAGGTAAAGTTTCAGTAGTAAAAATTACATTTATTTGGGTTGTGGTGTAATAGAAGCATTTACAGTGCTTTTTTATTAAAAAAACGGCCAAAAATGTAAGGAAGGGCAAGCAGGAAAACAGATTACAACACTTGACTCAAATGTTGAGATGTATATAGAAATGTCAGCAAATCACTTTAAGGAAAAAACAAAACACTATAGATTTCTTAGCCTACTGCAAAATATTAAACACTCAATGTTTTTGTTTTGATCACTGCTCTGGCAATCAGAATGTTTAAGTCTTATAAGATTTTCTTTAAAAAAGTGACTTTTACAAAATGGAAGCCATTGTCCCAGTTGACATATACAATTTTACAAAATGATCATCGTATCATGAATATAGTCAAGTAAAAAGACACTCACCTTTATTATATATTCATTGGATTTTTGATCATCAGGTGAAACAAAGATTTTAATCAAAGAAGACTGGCCAAGTTGGCCACGCAGTGTAGCAAGAGTACTTGTTAAGTTGAATTTCCTTGAAGACCACCTGCCATCAGCACCATTGTGACTTTCTAGCACAGGCCACCGGAGATGGGAGTGTTTCAGGAGCCTCAGCAAAGGCTTGGAGTCTTCCCTTTCTATTTCAGCTGTAACATAAAATATACTGATGTGATATTTTTCCTAATAAGATATTCTAAAGCCGTTTCCTATTTCAAGTACCTATGAATGGATAGAATGGAGGTAATACCAATGTATGAACTAAATGAACTATATAGTATAAAGTAATCCTGTAACTACATATACCCCATAACAAAAAGTACAGTTAGACACAACAGTTCCAGATTCGCATAAAGTTATCCATTTTGGCAGTGGTTAAAACAAAATTCAACAGTATTAAAATGTGGTTATTATAATCAAAGAAAATGAACAGACAGACATGCATATATATTTAGCCTGTATTAGAGCTCACTATTGGGGCTCAAACCCTGATACTTGTCTACAGTCCAGAGCAGCATTAAAATAAAAATTGAATACTGGAGAATCTCCCAGTAAATATTTACATAAGTAAGAAAACAAGACAGAGAAAAAGGCACAACCTATGCACAAAGGAACATAAGTCCATAAACAGCGAACATAGCACAATGCAATCATAATCATTGGATCACAGCTCATACTCCTAAGGTAATGCCAACTTCTTCTTTGTATGGATTAAAACAAGCAACATACAAAGCTGAATAAAGAGCAGGTACCCAGTGATCTAAACATTTACCAAACAGCAGCACAAAGTGATGTTTTTCTCCACACATCATGATCAAAATGAAAATGGATTTAGTGACTTAGATACTTCAGTTGATATCTCCCTCTTTGTTGTACATCATGCAACAGTGGTTGTCAAGAAATCCTTTTATTTAGCTCAACTAATTTCCAAGGTAATATCATCAAGATCTAAATAGGTAATCACTCCTTTATAGTCATTATTCATCATGCCTATTGTCATGTACAGTGTCACTTTGAGATGTATTTCACTAAACATATCAGACAATTAGAATCACCCCCAAGGTTCCTGACCAAAACAATCACAGGCTTAAAGTCCCTGAGCTACCAAAATAGGCTGAAAGCTCTATCCCATTATTCAGTGTCTTATAGACTTTTGAAAAGAGATCTCCTTCTCGCTTACTGCCCCATTAGAGACCCATTTATCCTGGACCTCCTACTTGCCTGCAAGTCTAATATCTCCATCAATGCTAGCAACAAGGTCCTAAATCTTTACCAACAGATACAACAAGGATGAAGGACAGATTTATAAGCAAACACCTGCCAAACATCTGGAATAAGCCTTCCCTCTCATGTTAAGCAGTGTAGCTCACTTCTTTCTTTAACCAGACTCTAAATGACTAGATGAGTATTCCCAAATTTACTCAAGGAGTAATCAGTATGGCCCTCCTGCAGAAAGGAGCTCCTGGCTGAGACAGGGTACTGGAAATGTGAGAATGGTCATGAGACTTAGCTCCTTAGAACACATATGTAATTTTAAGTACACAAATTGAGCAGGCAATAAGTAAAAACAATTATCTGCTATAGCAGGGAGCATGGAAAACATCACTGAAATGTAAAGCACACAACAGCTGCAGGTATGTTTTACTTGCCTGGAATGGTAACCAGAGAAGAATGCTTCATGGAGTAATAATTAAACAGTCAATGCATCTCAATTTATTCTAGAAGAAATTGCATTGCCCTGCTTGATAGCCCAGAAAGTACATGCAAACACTGAACTAGAGCTATGTTGCTGCACAATTCTGCTTATATGTCTTCTTTCTGGACAACTGTCAAAACTACACCAGTGACATTTTCAGTTTTAGGATATAATCATGTAATAGTGAGATTCCCATCCACTTTGTCAGCCAGTTGCACTCCTCAGGTTGGCGTGGTTGATCTGTGTTGTACTGCAAGACTTTTTTAACAATAACATGGAATGTTGGTGACATTCAGTAAACTAACAAGCCTAATATACATAGAGCCATTTATATATGTATGTCAGATGCATTCTTTCTACAAAGGGTAAAGCTTATGCAGTTAGGTAGTCTGGCATAATACAGATGGCACACAGACCATGTATTACTTAAAAAATTGATGTTTTGAACTGTACATCCAAACACAAATACTATGTATTGTCTCACCAACACTACTCATTTTAGCTTTCACGGTGTTCATGTTTTCCACCTGTGCATTTTCTCCATAGTAAAATGATGTTTATCACCCCAGTTCTTTCTGGCCAGCATTTTGCTGGTTCAGTGTAGAAATGTAGAAATGTGATTTCTTCAGTCATCTTCTGCATCACTGCATGTCTTGCAGAAAGTGGTTTGATAAAAATGTATACTTGCAGTTCCACCTTGCTAAGCTTCGTTCTCAGTATAAGATCTCCTGCTTCCATAGTTCGGTGATCAGTCTGACACACCTAACATCTTTCACAAAAAAGGCCATGTTACTGACACAGATTGTGTCACATATACTTTTAGTGGATAAATGGATGGAACAAATGTCTCAGCAGTCATCTAAGGCTTACATCGGCATATCAACAAAGAGCAAAAAAGTATGCTGATGGAGGACCTCTTTCACATTCTCTTGTAATTTGCTAGTGGTTTCTTTTCCTAATATGAGCACCATAGCCAGATACAAGCAGGGAAACAAATGAGTATCCCACAGGCTGTCAGAAAGTTTAGGGATACAAATAAGCACATCTGCAAATTCAGACTATGATACTTTACTAAACAGTTCACATAATAGAGATTCACACAAATGGACAGAGCTCTTTTGTGTAGTCCATGGTTTAATTCCTTTTGTCTCCATTTGCCTAGTGTAAGACTTTGAACAAGTCAATCAATCAAGCAGTGCTCTGGACAAATTGGGCTAGGCCCCACTTGGCATGTACCTCACTAGACACATGCAACAGCCGGAAAGGCCATAAAAGTACCTCACAAAGAGGATCCTAGGCCTTAAACACATGTCCTACATGGACGGACTCAAAAAACTCCAGCTGTTACTCTGCTTGACTTACAAAGCCATGTCTGACCCAGCTCTGTTAGAAATGTTACATCTAAAGAAATCCCAATACCTCCACACCACATGCTTCAGAGACTTCAACCTCATTACCACAATCAACAGAACATACTGGAGTGACAGGTTCATAACCCAGAGACTGCCCATGCTCTGGAATAGACTTCCCATACACGTCAAGCAGAGCACCTCACCAACCCTCTTCAAGAGAAATCTTGATGAGTGGATGGGAAATAGAAAGTTCACCCCATGGATCACTCCAGTGGCTCTACTTGATAGAGGCACTGTGAACTAACATCAGACGGCATGATGCCAGGGCACTTCTATGGACTAGGCTTGTAAAGGCTCCAGGACCATTAGCCTAGTACGCACCTATGAACCTATGATCCCCTAGATTACAAGCCTCATAACTACCTTTTAAAGAATGCTGCACATATAGCTATGGGTCTTACAGAATAAGCTCCAGGAGGTTCTGGAAGCATTTTGTTGTAGTTATTACAATAAAGTCAATATAACTGGTCAGTCATTTTGAAAGTGAAATTTTTGCTTCTTTTTGTTTTTAAAAGGAAACAGAAGTTGATCAGTTTTCTTGAAATAATGAGTACTCCTGGTATTTCTGTGAATATCCAAAGTAGGCAACAAATGTTCTCTAGCATTCTGGGATTTAGGAGTAAACACTGGTAGTTGAGCACATACGTTCAAGAAAGGTGCTGACAGGGCCATTACCATAAAAGAAGGATTAACTTTCAATGACATTGTAGTATTATAAAAAATTGTGTAAGGGGGGGCTTACACATTAACGCTTGCTTTTTGTAGATGCTTCATCCTGAAGTAAATGCCACCAAGAAAGGAGACCTCCATAGGGATACTTTTAAGTCCACTTCTGTTGATTCAAATAAAGGCAAAGTTGATTTTAGCCAGCATAAAGTAAATATCCCCAATCTGGAAACTCTGATCCCTAAGAAAGTGTTAAATAAAAACAATCCTTTCAGAAAATATTTTACAGAAGTGTCAGCTGCTACCTGAGGAAATGAAGACATGCAGGTGAAATTGCAGAGACGTGTACTTTGAAGGTTATCCTAGATTAGCTTAAAAGAGATCTTTGAGATAATTTAATAGACATGGAGATGGGCAATAAAGAGGGACCATTTCTGGATTTGTTGTCTCATACCAAGAGTCTCGTCTGCTGAATGCATGGATTTCTGCTATTCCCCTTGGTTTCATTCAGCAATTTTAGCAAGCCTGGTGAGAAAAGTTTACCATTACAAATTAGTATAGTGTCATTTTAAACTTTGAGACTTTGGGCCTTTAAGCTGAGGGGCAGAACTGTGCATTGTTGCTGTGTTAATAAAACCTTGTCCAGTGGACGTGGAAAAGACAAGTGTGTGTTGAGTTGCATATGCTGGCAGAACCATGGGTGTCTTGGCCAAGCTGGGGTTAAAAGAACCAGTTTTATTGTATCTGCTTTGACTTTCAGAAGGAATCAAGAGAACTAGAGAAAAGGCATACATGAGACAAGATTCCATGGAAAGGAAAAATATGCAGCCTGTATGTGCCCTGGTGCTGAATTAGGGAACAGAATCTTGGAAGTCAAGTGTTAAGATTTGAACCAAATGAATATGCTGAGGGGATACCCTTTAAGTCAGCAACCTGATGAAATACTGAAGAATTCAGTTGTCATCCACGCACCTGGGATACCTGCTGAGGAAATCCACCCACATATTGTTTAGTCAAGGGAAATAGGTTGCTGCCAGGAGCAGATGGTGTTAGACTGCCTATTGTTAAAAGATTTGACCTATTTTCAAAGCTGATGAGAACTCATCCCACCTGTCTTGTTGGCTTACCTCTCCAAGGAAGTATTGTCTATATTGATCAGGATGGCCTGTGTTGAAAAGTATCCTGGAAACTCCCCCATTCTCTTGCAATTGCTTTCATCTCTTTTAAGTTATAGTGAAGAGATTTTTTCCTATGATGGCCAGTATCTGTGCACTGGCAAGTTTCTGATGTAGGGGTCCCAGGGTCCCCACGTATAATGCAAAGAATTTATTGCTGAATGCTATTGAAGCAGAAAGGAAAAAGAGGCAGGCATAAGATTCCCCCTGAAATGTTATGAGGATACTCCAAATGAACTCCATCTTTTCTGAACTCAGCAGTAGAATTATAATGTCATGGGTGTCTGACACTGATTTTCAGTCAAAACCCATTGATGATTTTGCCTGTGAAGTCAAGCTTGAGGAGCCATAAAAATACTGGTAGACATTCCCCAGAGCAGTAAAGAGTTGCCTGTCATTGCAGGTAATTGTGCTCCTTCTTGAAGGTTTTTATCTTCTGTACTTTAATGTGACTTATAAAAAACTTTTATATTGACTGCCTCGATTAGTACACCCAGAAAAAATACTGTTTGTGAAGGAATTATATTCAAGTTTGTTTCAGTTTCTAGCTATGTCCTGAAATATTAACAAGAAATATATATAACAATATAACAAATTTTCTTCAAATGCTTCTGCAAATGTTTCTGAGTCTGAGCTACTATAAGGCAGTCATCTAGGTAAGGACAATGTTTATCTATTACTTCCTGAGCCATGCAAATACTGGAGATAAACACATTGTAAATGCACTCAGGCCTTAACAAGACCAGATGGGAGAGCATCAGACTGAAAGTAAAAAGGCACTACTTGGAATCTCTGATATTTCCTGTGAGGAGATCCTGTCCAGATGCAAAAGTACGACCATCCACATCCAGAGTTGCCATAAAGAATTCTGTTCCATTAAGAAGGACATCACAATCGTTAGTGTTCCCATTCACAGTGCAGCTGTGGAAATTTGAAAAGTCCAGTGCTGGTCTCCAAGAAGATTAGTATTTCAATGGGACCAGAATCCAGTCCCATGTTGGTGGGATGGGACTCACTGCATTGCCTTTTGCTCTAATAGTAGTTCCCAGCACATCTAATGGCATGTAGACCCGATAAGCTGGAGTCTGAGGAATGGGAGATAATATCTGCACTACTGAAATTCTGTAGCTCCTACATGTCTGAAGTAATATCAACCTGGCTTGCAACAAAAACTGAAAATTATTTCCACAGGGATATACCTGAGGAAGAGTTATAAGGTAAATCCAGACTGTGATCTGTGAAAATGCTACTTCTTTGCTCTCTTCTTTATTACCATATTTCTCCAGAACCACTAAACATTCATCTGCTAGTTTCCAAAAAACTGTCTGCATGGTTACCAGCACATCTAGCAGATGAGTCTTGGCATCTGCACAATATGCCTCTGTTTCCAGTAATGCATACTGTCTCATAGAAACAGCAGAATTAGGGGGTCCTAGGGTAGCCACTAAAAGCATTATATACACACTTCAGCACCTGCACCCCTATTTTATCAGATGTTGACATTAAGTTATTAAGTTTGGTGGTTCATCTTTAGGAAGAGGCAGCATATGCTCTTAAAATTGGTTTAAAACAAACTCTGGCATGTAAACATATGAATCACGTAGTTAATATTTCTAATAGACATAGTGCTGGATATGAACTTTCTCTATGAAAATGCTACTTCACTGCTGTCTTTATTGTCACCTTGTTACTCTTTTTCTCTAGAATCACTAAAATTTCATCAGCTAGTTTCCAAAATATTGCCTCGGTGGTTACTAGCACACCTAGCAGTTGAGTCTTGACATCTACAGGATATGCCTGTGTTTTAATAATGCATGCTGTCTCACAGCAACAGCAGAATTAAGGCCTCCTAGAGTAGCAACTAAAAGTATTATATGCACACACTTCAGTAAATGCATCCCTATTTTATCAGATGTTGATGTTAATTTCTGAAGATTCTCCTTAATTTCCTCTTTAGGGGGAGGCAGTATATGCTATTACAACTGGTTTAAAGAAAACTCTGGCATGTAATCATATGTGACATATAGTTCATATTTCTAATAGATATTGTGCTGGAAGTGAAAGTCCTCTTTCCAAAGCTGTCTGAAATTCTATACTTTCTGTCAAACATCAGAGAAGCTAAAAGAGCAGTCTTTCTGTTGGTGGGCTGAAGGCAATAAGATTGTTGCTCTAACTTCCCTTAAATTACTCTACATATCTAGCCTATCATTGGGTTCCTTGCTGAGTTTATCTTCTTTTGGTGCTAGGGTCTATGTGTTACAATGCTGGTTATAACATATTTAAAAGAATGGAGCAAAGGCAGAATGCCCCACTTAAATTGT
Source organism: Protopterus annectens (assembly GCF_019279795.1). Lineage (NCBI taxonomy): Eukaryota > Metazoa > Chordata > Ceratodontiformes > Protopteridae > Protopterus > Protopterus annectens. Next base: position 303,974,714 of record NC_056735.1, on the reverse strand, counting down.
GTTATATCCATCACCAAAATAAACTTCTTTTGGGGGGAAGAAAAGTCTCCTGGGGGGGCTCTTTAAACTGTACCCCTACATGGCTTACACTTTTCTCTAACATTGGTAGCTCACAGACTCTTGTACAGTCTTTGAAGGACTGAGCCAGGGAGGATGGTATGAGTGGCCACTGCTGACCCACCAGTCCAGCTCAGAGTGAAGCAGCTGTGGCTCACCATAAGGGCAATACATACCAGGAGCACTAGGTGCTATGTAGTGGGCTCATTCTGTCATGGTATATTTGCATTAGTACAGAGGAGAGTTTAGTGTGCAGAGGCTTTCTTCCCCTAAGGAGACAGCGATGATGCAGCTTTGAAGAGTTACTGAGAAGAGGTTCCCAATGGGACAGGGTAGGCTGACCCCTCCCCCCAAGACCAACAAACTTGTGTACTCTCTACCACAACTCTCACTGAGGAGCAGGGGGCCAATTGGAATTCCTGGTCAGGAGCAATCAGGCCATAGGACTTTCACTTAGTTCATGAATTCCTAGCTCACATTTAACTGGAAAGAATAGGCTGATTGTGTGCCAGTAGTGAAAGAAATAAAATATTTGAAAGACTGTGGAAAAGCATACTGCTTAGCAGAGGATACTTGCATTATAGTTCCTGTCTTCATTAATGAAGGACCCATGAGGGAGGGGGCTGAGGCTTGAGACATTGTAGGAATGAAGTATGAGCCCAGTTCTAAAGGCTAATCTACTAGCCCCAAGTAGAAATTCTCCATTTTTCATAGGGCAGGGGGTATGGGTCTGTCTTACATTTTTCTTTGTCTAACCCAACTAACAATAGTATAATTAAGGCTCTTCAGGTTCTGTTTGAGTAGTAACCATAGAGTGATACTATGAAAATGTCAATAATGGGTGTTGTGCTCTTGCAGACTTCTACACAGCCATTGAAAGACCATAGGTATTCTGCTGAGAACTGCTTCTTGTGGCCCTACGATATGAATTTATGCAGTTTTTCTGCTGGCATGGGCATTAATGTAGGCTTTTAAATGGATGAAAGTGGGTGACTCCTCATTCTGTGATGTAATGACTAGCTTTTGAGACTCACTTGTGGGAGCCACCAAAGAACCCTCTGTTTCATCTATATAAACATATTTTATTTTTTTATTTACTTTATTTGTTGTTAAACAAATCCAGAAATGTATTTTAAAAAGTCTGGTAGATTTTTCTTTAAACATGATTGTGGATGCCCCCAGGTATTAAACAGTCTATTAGTAATAACTGGAAAATTATATTAGGGAATATGGAGTTGAGTAAAATAGTTTGTGATAGTTATAACTTTTTATAAGAGAAACAGTATTTTTAAAGAAATATTTCAAAATGACCACACTTTAGATGATTTAACAGTGGCCGATAAACCCAAAGGAATCTACAAATGTGGGATCTGTGATATATGTAGACATATATTAGAGGGTCCTCATATTAGCTTCAAGCATACAAAGATAATTTCTGGTGTTTATTCAAGATACAGTTGTAAATTCTTTGGGGTGGTTTATATTGCTAAATGTTTGTTCTGCATTTTACAGAAAGATGACTACAATAACACTGTATAAAAGGGTTAAAGAATACCTTCTTGCAATTAAAACCCAACACAAAAATAATGCTTTATTTAAACATACCACAGTTTATGTTAAAGCTATATGCATATATAAATATATATATATATATATATATATATATATATATATATATATAGTTTCATGTAATAATCTCAAAATACTGAAATGTCGAATTTCAGTATTTCAAGACAATAAAGCCGAAAAATCAAAACACTGAAACTCCAAAACCAAGAACATGAACACACCAAACACCACACAACACATACACCATCCTCCCCACATTACAACAAACAAACAAAACACACACAAACACAGCAATACAAACAGACAAACCTACCCTATATACAAGCAGGGAGGCAAGCCACCCTGCACCTCCCACACCCCCGCTACTTATATATACCAAACAGGAAAAGACAGTAAACTCACCACTATACACTCTATAATCCCCTCGCACACACACATCACACATGTACAAACACCACCACTTTCAGCAATTACACACTCATACACTTCCCTACCTACCCTAACCCACACCTAAAACTTCAGAACACACTCACATACACTAAAATCCCTACCCATATCCCTTAAAAAAAATATTCACTTACCTTAATCTCCAACCATGTACATACCACACTGTATATCAGGCAGACAATATATCCCACTTCACGTGGCACACCACCACAACTGCAAATTCGGCATTTCTGGATTCGCGGTTATGGAGTTTCACTATTTCGGACGTTTGACTTTATAGTCTTGAGATACTGAAATTTGACATTTCAGTATTTCGAGATTATAAAGTGAAGCCATATATATATATATATATATATATATATATATATATATATATATATATATATATATATATATACACACACACACACACACACACACACACACACACACACACACACACACACATATATATATATATATATATATATATATATATATATATACAGCATGTATGTATTTTGTTATTGAGCACCTTCAGTTAGTTTTAAGAGGGGGTGACTTAAAAAACAAGAAGAAAATGAAGGAGACCAAATGGCATCTTATGTAATAAACTGTCCATAATCCAGGACTAAATGAATCTATAAATGTAAAATGATATTAAAAGACAGAAGGTTAAATAAATGATGCATGTTGAGATAGTTGAATGTGTATATACACACACACACACACACACACACACACACACACACACACACACATGCACATATATATATATATATATATATGTATGTGTATATACATACATACATATATATTCTTTTTACTTCCAGCTTACTGTTATTTATTTAATATACAGGAAACTGGATGCTTTTAACACACGGTTGTCACTTGATGAGATTTTGTATTTAAATACAAGTCAAATTAACTTCTTTTTTATTCTGATGAAGTATTGTTACTTTAAAGACAAAAGTGTTTTAAAGTCTATTACTCTAAACATATTGCTCACATTGATGCCTTGTATTTGGTGTTTTGTAGTGTATGTTTCTTTTGTACAGCTAAAAGAATATGCTTGAGTATTTCCTTTTTCAGCTGATACCTCCTTATTGGTCTATTTCTCAACATTTTGCTTCCTCTCCTCTATGTTCAGGAATGTAGAAGTACCAGTCTCCTTAGAAGAAACCATCTTCTTTATATAATATTTTCCAATAATTTCAAGATCTTCCCTGAAGTAAAACGTGCGGGAAACAAGAATCATGAGTTTGACTTCACTTCACCTAACGTTGGTTATTTTCATTCTTCAGTACTGTAGGATGGCATTATTCTCCAAACTATATAAAGTAACTAAATCTAGGGGTGCCAAGAAGCCCTGGAAAAGGATTATTCAAAGTTATGGACAATTTTAGATTGCAAATTTGTCTGAACAGTGTTCAAAGTACTAGTTATTTAATACCCCATACAGTCCCTTTCACTGAATATATTAAAACAAGCAGAAGTCCACAGTGAAATTGTTGGCTCTCTCCATCTTTCTAAATCTTGTTCAGCAGGAGTTGTGCTTGGTGCTGCTGCTATTTGATGTAAAAACAAGTTTTATGACATATTTTGTCATGGTAAGATAGGACTTACTAATTCATGTTTACGTTACCAAAGCAGCAACAATACAGTTTATGAAATTAGGACAGGTATGAGACAAACAGCATTTTGGCAAATGGTTACAGCCAGTTTGAGGTCTGCAGAACAATCTTTAGCCTCAAAGACAGTATACCCAAAACAGGGTAAACATACATTTCCAATAACAGGCATCCTTCCTGGAACTTGAACTCAGAAAGAGCACTTAATTTTAATTAACATCAAGTTACTGGTACTGACAACCATATTGGTTTCATGCACAGTCATCTATGTTGTTATGCAAGTCTGTGTATGCACAAGATCCCTAGATTGCTTTTAAACAAGATGCATCTTTATTGAATTTCTCACTTATGACATAGGCAATCATACATTTATATAAATGAAAACAAACCATATTGACATATTTTCAGTTCCAAACATTATACATCACATATAATCTTCTATACAGTCATTATCATTCAGTTCCTGCCTTCCCTTAAACCTCATCCTTCCTCCAAAATATTATTCTGCATCTATTGTTCCCATGGTTCCCATTTTTTCTATGTAATTTTTTCATACCCTTTTCAAAGATCCCATTTCCAATTCAGTTATCTCTATTTCTATATTCACTACTTCTAGTACAGTAGTTTTAGACTTTGATTTCCATTCTGTAGTAATTACTTTTTTGCAGCCACCAGAATTAAACTCAACAAGCACTTAATATCACTAGACAATTCCATTTCTGCCTGTTCAAGTTATCCCACTTGACATTTGCCCTCTTCTCTCGCCCAAATAAAATCCTTCCACTGTTTATTAATTGCTATCCACAACTTCTCCTCTGGTTCATAAAAATATGTCTGACTTGTGTATATAACTAAAGGTGCTAAAAACATTTTCACTGTTTGCATCGTGCTATTCATGCCCATAAAAAAGCTTCCAGCTTTTCAGTTTTTGTATTATCTTTTGTTTAGTTTCTTCCCACATACCCTTAGCTACTGTAACAGAATCCTTTTAACACATAATCCTAAATACTTCATTTTATCATGTCCCCATAAATATGGGTATTGCTGAACCAATTCTTGTGCGGGTACATAGTTCAGAGCTATTATCTTTGTTTTATCTTCATTCATTTTGTATCTCAGAAAGGCTTGAAACTGTCCTAGTGTTCCACAACAGTGAAATATCCTTTTTGGGTTTTATCAGGTGCAAAATAATATCATCTGCAAATAAAACCAAATTTTTTGGTTACAATACCAGTTATATCCTTGAATTTCTGAGTCCCTTATTTTCTTTGACAATGATTCTAAAAATAAATCAAATAACAAAGGGGAAAGAGGGCACTGATGCCTGGTTCCTCTGTTCAAACAGAGATTTTCACCTCTGATCCCCAGGGGTGGCTCGTGCTATAGGACTGCAGGACTGCACCCCCCCCAGCTGTGGAAATAAAACATAACAAAATAAAAAAATGGAAAGAAAACAAATAAAAAACTTTTTCTTGAGTCCTGGAATGACTCATGCATGCATGATTTAGACTGGGAATGCTCACATGCGAGTTTCACAAATTGGGAACCCCAGGCTGCTTTGTCAGCAATCTGGATAGGAGGAAAGGCCATCTCTGCCCTGCAACCCAGGTGTCTATGCGGTGATGACCGCAGAGAATGGAAGATGTCCAGACTGCAACATCCACAGGCTGGAGCCTGGTCTCAGGGGGGACCTGACTTTGAAGCCTGCACGGGACTGTAGATGGACTCATGGGGAGTATTAATGGAGCCTTCTCTCTCTGCACAGGTAGGGAACTGAAATGAAAGGGGTGTGTGTGTGTGTGTGTGTGTGTGTGTGTGTGTGTGTGTGTGTGTGTGTGTGTGTGTGTGTGTGTGTGTAAAATGCCCCAAGTGGTGGATAGAGAACAGGCTTGAACCCTGTACCTTGGGCCCAGGTGGCAAGAGCCTGAATTCCCTACCCACCACCATTTGTAAACAAATTGCAGATTTTTCCCTCATACTTATAATGTTCCTCATAAAATCTGTGGTTTCTGTATTTTTGTGTCCTTGCAAAGTCAGTAGTGCATTGGTGCAATAGTAGCATTGTTGCCTGACAGCTACAGGTTTGCTGGTTTGATTCTTGGCTGGGGTGCCCTCTGTGTGGAGTCTGCATGTCCCCCCAGTCTTTGTGTGGGTTTCCTCTGGTGTCCTCCCGTCTTAGAAAGACATGTGTCTGTCTGGAGTGCTTCTCCCTGGGCCTCTGCTGAAAATTAGCTTTTGTTCCAAGTCAGACTTTCCTGGTTAACAAATGTTAAATAACATAATAAACATTTGAATTTCAGACTTCATAGTCTTCAGAAAGTACATGGTAACACAAAAGCTTTTATTCTAGCAATTTTCTAAGTTTATAAGATGGATATTTGAAATTTCTCCCTATTTTTGGGACTGTATTCCCCCATTATTGGCTTTGTCCAGGTTTTTTTGTGCTAAGGTTGAGTGCTATGGTAAGAACTGAATTCAACGAATATGTTTGGGGGCTGTATTCCCCCATTATTGGCTATGTCTGGGTGTTTTTTGCAAAGAGGTTTACTGCTATGGTGAGAACTGAATTCACTGAATATGTTTGGGGGTTGTATTCCATCATTATTGGCTTTGTTCCAGTGTTTTGTGCTAAGAGATTGACAGCTATGGTGAGAACTGAATTCACTAAATGATATCCATTTAAGTTTCAGTCTTCCTCTCTTTCACAAAACAGCTGATTTGACATAGTGGTATGTTGCTCTGACTGTTTTGCACAGGGTCCTGGGTTCAAGACATGGCAGTGAAATATATGGTGGTAACACAGCATTTTATTCCAGCAACTTTCCAAGATTATACAAGCAATGTGTCCCTGTTTTTTGGGCTTTTGCCCCCCCCCCAATAAATGTTGTTTTTTTCCAGATTTCTTGTGCTGCAAAGTTCAGAGATACAGCTGAGTGAGTAGATTTTACAAGGAGCTGATAGCTGCAGGGGAGCAAAAGTTTAGTGCTACTTATACTAAGTCTGCTTGTATTATTAATAGCACAACAGGTAGTGTACTTGCTTTTGATGCAGAAGGCTGTGGGTTCTACTCCCACAGTAGACAGATGCATTGCTAATACTGTACTGTGTTGTAAAGGGGGTGGATGCTGCACTCCTTTTTGGCAAATATACCTAGTAACTATGAACCTGTTATCAGTTGCCATCCATTCCCTATTGCAATATTACTAGCTTATCATTTTTTTTAGTGCAACAGGCACTTTATTTGTAGATTAAACAATGAAATATAAAGTTGTTTGCTAGCAGCAACCTCTTTGTTAGTTACAGATCTCTTTAATGTGGAATTATTTAGATGACTTTTACTTCTTCAGAGATTGTGCATATGTACTGATACTGGTGGACTGTAGAAGTTTAATTATACTTTTATGATGGAAAGTTCTGAATTGGCTAGTTTTGTCATTATTGGTGCATGTGTTTTGTTTCATTGTTTACTGGAAAAATGTCAAAACAATAAATTTAAAATGCCCTCTAAAACTGTACTGTATTGTACAAGGAATATAATTTAATACAATCAGGAAGGTGTAAGAAAAAGCATGTGTATGTTTCGTGTGCAAGGGGCCTGTGCAGCCCAAACCAAAAGTTAATCTGTATCTGCCACTGGCAAAATTTATTTTCTTTGAATGTGGGTTTCAATGCTGTTTCAATGAATGTGAGTTTCAAGGACAGAGAAGTTTTAATGCTAAGTCTGTTTTCATTGTGAGACTGCATTGCTTTGTTTAGCAGATATCTATTAGTGTTTGTGCTGTAAAATGCAAAATAAAACTTTCAAATGAAGTCCAAATCATGGCAGAAGTAAAGCAGTATGCACATTAGTGCTTATGAAAAATGGGGTGAAATAGCCAAGTAATGGTTCATTGGAATGGCTGCAGGGAGAGAGGCTCCATTCGACCATGATTTTGTGAAGGGGGAAGGTCAGCAAACTCAAATACAGCCCTGGCTGAACTATACCTCTCAAATGTCCAGATTTTTGCAGAATGAATAGATTTTTGCTTCTTATTTTTGGTTTATTCCTCATAAAATTTGTGGTTCTCTGGCAAATCCTTTAGGAATGAAGTCACTAAATAATGACATACACTGAGTTTCAGACGTCATAACCTTCAGAAAAAAGCATGCTAAAGCAAGACCTGTTATTTTATCAACTGTCTCAGTTTATACAAGAGCAATTTGTAGTACTGTTTATATGTTCCCCCAATATATTTGGCCTTGTTCAGATTTCCTGCATTAACAGGTTGAGAGGTAAGTGCAAATAAATTGCTTTATAGAATTAGGCATATCCAAACCTCTCAACTGTCCCCGATTTTGTCTCAAAATGTTGCTCTTCCCCTAATAATCCCTCCGCAAAATGGCAATTTTGGAAGAAAACATGGAGGGTTTACAATTAATAAATAACTGTAATAATCAGAGTTATAGATTACTTTTATTTCAGAAATGCATGTAGATTCTTTTATTTTGTCAGCTGTTCAAGTTAGCAGTACTATTATTAAAGTGTCCCTTCTTTGACAAGTTTTCAGCTGTATTGTGTGGCTATTTTATATTTTTCATCACATTTTTGGTCCATTTTTCATAAAATTGTGTTTTTTGGCAAATTAATGCCAAATCATTAAAGACTGTAGTTAGAAAATAATGACAGACATTTCAGTTTTAGATTTCATACCCTTCAGAAGTAAGCTATGGTGGTACAGCGGTAGCATTCTTGCCTCTCATCAAGAGGTTCTCCTGTTCGATTCTTGGCTGGAATGCCTTCTGTGTGGAGTCTGCATGTCCTCCTCATGGTTGAATTGTCTCCGAAAGACATGTGTGAATGGGCATGCCTTCGCTGAAGGCTGGGCGTCGGGCTGGCAACTCAGCACCATAAAAATCAACTGCTAATCATTAGCAGACCAGAATTCTGCTGTGGTGACCCCTAACCAGGAAAAGCCGAAAAGACAAACATTTCATACCCTTCAGAAAATTCATACTAATGCAAGACATACTATAATATTATCTTTCTAAGTTTATAAGAGCAATATTTAAAAATTGTCCTTATTTTTGGGCCTTTGTCCCACTTCAATGTATGGCTTTGTCCAGATGTCTTGCTCTGAGGTTGAGTGGTATGACAAATGTGTCAGGGCCATCACAGTCAGCTAGAGACATTTCAAATTGTGACATACTTGTTGCACCCCACTCCCCCATGTAATGACTCTGGATGTGTCCAAGCAAGGTAAGGAGCAGTTATGCAGTGTAAATGTGCAGAGTATGCCCCATCCAAGGTAGACACAAGTACTACAGTGGCTTTTCATTTGTCATTGTTTTTGCAGAATGTTCTGGTTTCTGTCATATTTTTATACTGTTGATTTATGCTTATTATTCAGAAAGTGCCTGTTGCTCTGTGTTTAAGTAGCAATGCTTTAATGACCATCAGGTAAGCTTGTCTGAGATTGTAAGATGCAAGTAAGTTTTAATAAGCATACTGTTAAATAATTGCCAACATTGAAAGCCTTTCTGTAGTTGCCATGCAGAGAATACTTACATAACTAGATAATGTATAAGCCTTGGGTATTGAAATGCATATGACAGTATTTGTAATAAAGGACAGGATTACATTATTTTAACAAGCTCATTACATTTGTTGGAGACTTGCAGTCACCTTTGCAGGCTTTACCTGCAAACTAAACAGAATGCCAATCTATCGTGTGTGGTCTATAACCTGTGCAGTAATCCTTTAAGCAATGTATGTTGAGCGTGTTTTTTGTTTGCTTTTCATTTTTTACTTTGATCATGTTTTCCCCATGAAACAAGTAGATAGTTGTTGTCAGGCAGCAGGTCTTTTTTGAATAAGAAACATTTTTACAAATGGGGGTATCACAGAGATTGCTACTTTCAGCATGTTACTTGGTACTTTAATAAAGCTGAATATAAATTATAATTAGAACTGTAGTGCAAGGAGAAGTGGTTTGAGTTGAGTGCTGCTTGTTTTTCTTATACTTGATTTTGACTGGCATTCCAGTAATGTATTTAAAAAGTAAATTATTTTTTCATGCATCACAACCTTTTTGTTTCCCTCTAGATATTAAGTAAGCTGTCATGCAGCCAATGCAGTGAAATATTTTTTTCTTCTACACTTCATTTTGTCTTGATTGGACTCTCATAATGATGGTTTGGCACCCAGGGCAGCATATTTAATTAAAGTTACAGTTTTTGTGGTTTTGAGCATAGCTCCTCCCCTTTCTAATTGGCCACACCCATTCCCATTGACCCCACCCATTCAGCTGTCTCCTGCAACCCCCCTTTGATTTGAAGTCACCAGCTGTCACTGCTGATCCCTCATATGTCCTCCTAATTAACATTATTATTGTGCCAAGGAATGCAAATGCTTCCATTGTCCTACTCATAAAATCCTAGCTTACTCGACAAATGCTTTCTCTGCATCAAGACTCACCAAAACCAGTGGTATTTTCTTACATTCTGCTTCCATCTAGGTCATCACTGTTCTATTAATTTTATCAAATGTTTGTCACCCTCCACAAAACCACATTGATCAATATCTATCAGTTTTAGATCACCTCTGCCATTCATTTAGCCATTACACACATAAACACTTTATGATCATGGTTTAGAATCCAAATGGGCCTATATTTGGCTGTATCTGATGGGTCTTTACCATCTTTAGATATTAACAGCCTCCACAGCTTTCTTCTAGGATGTTGGTGCTTCTCTTCCTATTAAAATACTGTTAATCAAAACCTTCCAGATATTTATCACTTTCTTCCCTCCTAGCTTCTAAACTTCCACAGGAATACCATCTATTCCTGGAGAAATTCCTATAGATCGGTTATACATTACCATTTTTATCTCATCTCTTCCTATCCTGTTAATAATTGAGCTTCTTTAATATATGTGCTGTTTTATGTTTGGAAAGTTTTAATGCTTTCTTTTCTGAAATTCTCTCTGAACAACTCCCTCTGCTAATTTCTCGAGCAGGCCCAGTTATTCTTCCCCAGACACAGTGCAGACCAATATTTCTAGATGGTAGAAACTGAAAGGACAGCCCTCATGAGGATAATATTATCCTACTGCTCCATGGGGTAGAGGCTTATTAGCTGGGTAGCATCAGTTGATTCTATGCACACATTCAGTATAGGATTCCACAGTACCTATCATCTCTCCAAGCACATATAGGCATGCACACACACACAACCACCTGCACAGACACACATGGGGTCACTCACCCACATGCACACACACACACACACACACACACACACACACACACACACACACACACACACACACACACACACACACACACACACACACACACAGGCATAAGTGTGTACTCACGGGCACATAAGTATGTTCATGTACACACTCACACACACACTCAGACACACAGTCTCTCTTTCACTGGTTTTATAAGTCTGCCATGCCCATTGAGAAAGAGCACCACCCATGGAATTATTGATTATTTCAACCTAGATAGCTCTTTTGTGATCCATATTTACCATCAGGTCTGCATCAAGGCCTGACTCAGTGCCCTTGACATATCTATGAATCTATGAACCATTGGCAGTGGAAGTACAATTACAAAAGCTGCACCAACTGGACAGCTATCATTTTGTATTTATTTAATGGCCAACAGGCTTTAACACAATAGCAATCAGCATGGGTAAACTCACAATCAATATTAATGGGTCATTACAATGGCAAAGACACCAAGTTCTTCTCTTTAAAGCTAATGTTTTAGGTTTGATATCCACATGCAGGAGAGCCAGGCAGGGAGAATGAAATAAGCATCTTACCTTTTCTGAGAGCAAAGTATAATAAAATTACCCTGCCAAACCTGCCATACTGCTGCTCTGGCCAGTAAGGTAACTCAGACCCATTTAAACACAGAAGCATAAGGGATACAAACATCTGGAAGCCCACATTTATAATCACCTCAACATTACAGTTGTTGTCAGGGGTCAGGACAAATCTTATAATCCCTTTCTACTCCTATTTTGAATGAATGTGCACCATGAAGGGAAGGGGTGGCATAATGGCTAAGGTCTTTAACTAACTAGGTGACTCTATAGTCAGGCACACTGATGTCCCACTCACCAGGCTGAACAAGGAGAAAGTTATGGTCAGCTGCCTGTCGGCTGCCAGGATCCACCACATAATGCATGCACTCAAGTCACTCCACAACAAGTACAAATACGACTCTGTCATTGTCCATGTTGGAGTGAATGACTTCAGACATACCTCCCTGGACTACATGAAAAGAGACATGGAAGAGCTCTCAGATCATGTAGTCCAGGCAGGTATGACCCTAGCCCTGAGTAGCATCTTACTTTCACTCAGAATGATACCACAGTATAAGGACAAAATGATTGACTTCAACAATTGGCTAAGCTTCTGGTGTCATTCAAAGGGGATCCAGTATCTGTCTGCCTAGGGTGACATGATTGACAAACTATGATGCTTTGCCAGAGATGGTCTGCACCTGTCACCCCTCAGATTCAGGTTACTGGCTAAAGCTCTTGCCACCTCTGTAGTGCCTTTTTAGGCAAGTTCAATGGACAAAACCACCACCGTAACAGATACAAGCATGCAAAATCTGAAGGTAATGCTACTCAATGCTAGAAGTCTAAACCTCAAAATGCACTCTCTCGAGGCACTCCTAAAAATGGAGAACATTGATATCTGTGCAGTAACTGAGACCTGGTTCAAGGCTCCAGAGACCACCCCTGCAATACCAGGCTACTACTCTTACCACACTTTTCGGCCACCACACCAAGACCGAAACACTAAAAGTGGAGGAGTGTCCATATTCACCAAGGATATTCACACCTTCAGGCTAGTTGCCAAACACAATGCATTTGAAATTCTCCAGGTGCATCTAACACTAGGTAAGACTGCAATCCAAATTGTAGCTTGCTACAGATCCCCCACCATGCCCCAAGATTCTCACTATACCTTTCTAAACATACTGGAAAATATTAAGATACAACCAAACACCCTAATTCTGGGTGATTTCAACTACCCTGCCATTAACTGGGAAAAACTACTCGGGTACCAACACCTTTTCCTAACGGTTCTTGGAATTCATAAATTCCAATGCCCTGGGTCAACTAATCCATTGTCCCACCAGGGGCTCCAATATCCTAGACCTGGTCATTACCAACATGGGAGATAGATGCTCCACACTACTGGTCACCCCCTCATTGGTCAGGTCTGACCATAAGCTAATCACCCTTGACATCCACATCCCACCATTACCCCCCAGTAAGGAAACCTCCGTAAAAAACTTCTCCAAAGCCAACTTCATGCTACTCAAGTCAGAAGTAACAAACTTCATGACACCCATCCAGATGGGAGCTGAAAGTTCAACTGCTGAATCCTACACTAAGGCTCTGCCCGAGCACATCCACTCGTGCATAAATCATGTCATCCCAAATAGAACCAAGATGCTCTCCTACAAAAAAAGGAAGCTAATCTGGTGGTCCCCTGCCATAAACAAACTATACAACAGAAGGAAGAAACTGTTGCAGAAAAGAGGAAAATCCAAGGATGGAAAAAACTCCCTTACCAGCCTCAGTAAGAAGCTGATACCCCTTATAAAATCCTCCAAAGCTAGTTGCGAAAATAAAATTGCCAAAGATTCCAAAGACAGCCACAAGGCATTCTATAGTTGTGTCAAGAATCCAAATGGCAATGCTCAGATCTGCTGTGAGCTACAACAGAATGGCATTAAATATACTAATCCCAAGGATATTACCAATATCCTGGCAGATCGATTTAGTGCCAACTTCACCCCTCTCTCACCCCCTAAAGGGCCCATCTCAATATCAAAAGACTGCCAAATTCCGGTAATCATGGCCACACAGGTAGAAACCTCACTCTCCAATGCTAAAAATCCAGCATCCATGGGACCAGATGACATCCCCGGCTGTGTACTACATGAACTACAAAATGAACTGGCACCTCACCTAAGTGTCATGTTTAATCATAGCCTCACCTCAGGCTTCGTGCCCACTGAGTGGCGCAAAACTACAGTTAACACACTCCACAAGGAGGAATCCAACTTGGATCCTGGGAACTACTGTACCTTCAGTCTGATGAGCCTGATCCGCAGGGGCATGGAAGGCATTATCATGGAACTTATAAACAATGACATTGGCAACCTTCAAACACTGGACCCCACCCAGTTTGGGTTCGTGAAGGGCCGATCTTGTCTCCTGAACCTGATTGACTTCTTCAAATCAGTCTCCAGAGCTGTGGATGAGGGTAAGGCACTCCACACAGCCTATCTGGACCTCGCCAAGGCCTTCAACACCATCCCCCACTCTGGAATCATAGATAAACTTACTAAGCTGGGCATAAATCCCTATGTCACTTGATGGGTTGCCAACTGGCTTACTGATAGTGCCGAGACTGTAAAAGTAGCTGACTCCAAATCCAACTCCAGACAAGTGACAGTGGAGTACCTCAGGGTTCAGTCCTGGGACCGCTCTTGTTTGGCATCTACTTCCCTGAAGTACAGGCTAACACTAAGGGACTCTAGCTAACAAAGTTCACAGATGACTGCAAACTGGGAGCCATTACTGAATCCCCAAATGATGTGGATATTCTACAAAAGAGCCTTACAGAAACAGATGCTTGGTGCCAGAGCCATGGGCTCAAGTTTAATGCCAAGAAATGTATAGTTATCCCCTTTAGGAAAAAATATGTACCCATGAATTACCACATAGGTGGCAGTACACTAAACACAGAAAGTGTGATGAGAGACTTAGGGACACAGGTGGACAGTGGTCTCAGCTTCGATAACCACATCGCCACAGCAGTCAGGAAATCCTTCTGTGTGGCACACCTCATCACTAATAGCTTTTCATCCAGAAAAGGAGGTCATTGTCCCACTGTACTCATCCCTCATTAGACCCATTATAGAGTACAATGCCCCATTTGGTATGTACCTCACAAGACATCTGCAACAGCTGGAAAGGCCACAGAAATACCTCACTAAAAGAATCACAGGCCTAAAGCAGATGCCCTATGCTGACCATCTAAAAAAACTCCAGCTATACTCTGTGGCATATCATCTACTCAGAGGTGATATCTGCTTAACATACAAGGTCATGTTAAACCCTGAGCTGTTGGACATGCTCCACTGAAAGAAATCCCAATCACTCAGAGCCACATGCTCCAGGGATCTAAACCTTGTCATCACAATGAACAAAACATGCTGGAGGGATAGGTTCCTGACATAGAGACTCCCCATACTCTGGAATAGACTGCCGTTACATGTCAAGCAGAGCACCCCCTTGGCCGTCTTCAAAAGCAACCTTGACAATTGCATGGGAGATAGGAAATACACCCCGGGGATCACGTCAGTCACCCTGCTAGACAGGGGTCCAGGGAAGTAAATATTGTGGGAAGAAATATCCAGAGAATTGTTATGGCTAGGCTTGTATAGGCCCTAGGGCCGATAGCCTTGTACCAACCTATGAACCTATGAAAAGATACAAGGCACACGGTTTGATTCTTACATCTAATTTTCACCAAGGCTTGTAGTAGTTTGCAGAATGGTAGCCTAGTATTTACCTATGAACCTATGACTGACTGGTAGATCCTGTAGTGAGCCAAAGGTCAATAGGGGTGTCACGAAAAGAGATACTTCCAGCCCAGCTATTTGGAATTTTGTAAATAATTATATGTCATTTGTGAATATCAACATGATTCATATGCTAGTGTTACAAATATATTAGAACTGTATGTCATATAAGATGGTTTGTAAAGACATGTGCTGATGAGATATTTTGTAAAGCACTGAACTTAGAGGTGTGACCACAGTGTACCTTTCTGGATTAGAACAGAAATGTATATATATTATTGTAACTGTTTAGATGTATATATTTTAACAATGGAAACTGGAATACAGGAGGTTAATGTCAGAAAAATAGCTGAAAATTTAAATTACTTTATGACAGCCAGAGATAGGATGTCTGTATTAGGGAGATCTCTGAGTTATCTTGAAAGAGAATAATTACTATGCTTGAGATTTGAAAGTGTTTTATTGTTTTGTGACTTCCAGGATCTGCCTTAGATCTAAGAAGCGCCCTTGTTTATGTATTTTCACAGGTAGATGCTAAATGCTGTTGTTTGTGAGCCTGGGAATGGAAGTCATATGACAAAAAGTGATGTCATTCTGCAAGTATCCCAGCAGTAATATTTGGGATATTAATTTAAGAACTCTCTAAGAGAGAGATTGAGCATTTTGTATTTTGTCTTTGACCTGACAAAAACAGTCACTCACCACATCTGCCTGCTTGATTTGTGAGTAACTCTAGGGAACAGTTTAATTCTTTTAGATATAGTCAGGAATATAGCTGAGCTTAATTTAGATGTTTTTCTTTATTTATTTGAGACTGTCCTGTAATTTTGAACTCGTATGTAACTGTGATTATATACAGAGTATTTTCTTGTTCTTTTATTATTTATTATTAAATATATTTAAACTTTTCATTGTGGCTGATATTTGTGAGACATATTTAAGTTCTGAGAGTACTTGCATATTTATTTGGTGGCACTGTGGGCCACTCCTAGTCGCTTTGCTCTTGGTCAAACTACCATTTGTATTGATAGTAACATTACACCGTAAGATTGGACACCCTTGTTAAAGGCCATAAAGTAGCTGATAAAGAGGTGTCTGGTGGCAGTAATAACTACCTTATAGTCTGGGCAGAAGGGGGCATAGCTAGTAAACCTGTGCCAGCCTTCCCAGGTGTGTGTGTGTGTGTGTGTGTGTGTGTGTGTGTGTGTGTGTGTGTGTGTGTGTGTGTGTGTGTGTGTGTGTGTGTGTGTGTGTCAGCTACTTGGGCAGGGACATGAAGCACCGGTTGGGCAGAGAGGGTGCTTGAGTTCTTGGCTTGGCCACTCAACTGAGATTTCAACTCTATAGCTGTCCCAGTGGGGAGTCTTACTGGGAATCTGGAGAATGAGGGAGAAACCTGCCCCAGACTGACTGTGGTCTCTGTGTTCTTTTAAAGGAAATTTCACTTGATGCAGTGAGCTGCATCTGGAAATACTATGTGTGTACCTGTTATCCTCCCAGTGTACATCCCCCACTGGTGCTAGTGGTGGAGATTGAGGCTCCTTGATTACTATTGCCAGTGGTGGGGCATCATAATGGGGTCCACAAACTCTTAAAAAAGGAAAACTCTGACATTATACCAGTCTAAATACCACCACTTCTTCATAATAATGATTGTGACTTTAAAGGCGAACAGCCTTTGAACTTATAGAACTAATAAATGTATTACATTGTCAGTTTTGTAAAACAGTCATGGAATGGTATTTCTGCCATGGCTTATTTATGAACTGCTGAGTTTCAGAGAAGAGCGTAACTGTGAAAATGTATTTTCTCTGTTAATGAGTGTTGTTAAAAGCATTTGAGAAAACTCACTGGTTAGAATTTGTTTAATATCAGACCCGCGGTGGTGGTGCTGTGGTAGCATTGTCGCATCACAGTAAGACGCTGTCCGGTTCGATTCTCAGCTAGAACGTCTTCTGCGTGGAGATATGCGTGAATGGGCGTACCTTTGTTGAAGGTTGTGTGTCAGGGCTGGTAAGTCGACAAGTAAAAATCAACGACCAATCATTAGCGGACAGGAGTTCCGCTGTGGCGACCCCTTACCAGGAAAAGCCGAAAGTCACAAACAAACAAACTAAAATTATTCTATGTCATCCGAAATAGTTTCAATGCAAAGCTTAAACACTTCCCTAATGAAAACACGTCATTGCTCTGGAAATATTTATGATATCAAAAGTAACTATAGCTAAGAGCATATAATAAGATAACATTAGGTGATGCCAGATTTTTTTTTCTTCTTTAAAGCAAACCTCTAATAGTAACTAAACTAGAAAAATAAGAACTTGCATCTTTTCAAACAGAAACAAATAATCACTTTGTTTTTTTATTAAATGAGATAAGCTTAGCAAATTAAACCAAATATTTCTGGTGATATCAAGTAAAAAGATATATGAATGCTGTTTGTGCAGCGCTTCTAGCCAAACATAACATAAGGATGCTAACTGCAAAGTTACGGCTACCCCTCCCCCACTGTATCATCACTGTTGATACTGCTGCTCAGAAATTGTATGTTATGCAAAGACATAATGCTAAGCAGATATTATGTGCACAGCAAATGTAAATATGACGTCATCTGCAATTCTCTAGTGTTATAAATGTGTCTGGTAAGATGTAACTGCATAGCAGTAAAAGGCTTAATTATTTTTATTTTATTTATTTTTTTATTTATTTAACATTTGTTGACCAGGAATGTCCGACTAGCTTCCACAGAGCCTGTTTTCAGCGGAGGCCTGGGGAGAAATGCTCTAGATACATGCCTTTGGAATGTGGGAGGAAACTGGAGTACCCGGAGAAAACCTATGCGAACACAGGGAGAACATGCAAACTCCACACAGAAGGCACCCCGGCCGAGAATCGAACCAGAGAACCTCTTGCTGTGAGGCGAAAACGTTAACCACTGCACCACTGCGCCGCTTGATAATATCTTTTTATAGTAAATTTTACTGACTTTTTAATTACATAATATACAGACAAAACAAAAAACATGAGAAGAGTTATAAACATCAGAGAGGAATACAAGTGAATCAAACCCCATAAATGTTAATATCATAATTCCAGTCATATAGGTAACTCTGCCCATTACAGATTAAAATGTAAGAAACATAATATCAGTTTTAAATGGTAAAACCATGAAAAAGGCTAAATGTTAGTAATTACAACAAAAATCATAGAAGTTAGCAGTTACATTATAGCCATAATCCATGCACTTTGATTCCTATGCCATGCAACGATCTGTAAAAATGTTGTGATTTTTATAGTGATCTTTAGCACTTTAAGTACCATAAATAAAAAAGTAGGTCACTCCTCATAAAACATGTTATGTTTAGAGTTCCAGAAGTGAATCATATAGAGAATTATGATTGGGTATCCAATTGTAACCAGCTTATTATGTGTTCAAGACATAGTTGCAAGAAATTCATTTTTTGAGTGATGCTTGACAAAAGAATCATAGCATCCATGTTGAGAATAAATAATGAAGGGTTGTGATAAGTGACCCAATCATAATTCTTTGTAGTGCATGGAGATTTATCTGCTCCAAGTACAACTCTTACAGAAAAAAGAAGGAAAAGTATAGAGGTACAAAGTATTCTACCAGCTTTTAAAACCTGTGAAAGCTGATATGGAATTGAATGCTTTCAAACAAACAGCAGGCATAAATGAAATGCCTTTTTGTAAAAAGCTGTCAAGACACACTTTCGAAGTGAGTCAGAGTCAAGTTCTAACAGCTTGTAAACGTTATTTCATCTTCTGCTACTAAGTAGTTTTTGCCAATCTGCACTGTCCACTGTCAGTCATCGGCGTGAGATTTAGTCATAACAGTGCTTTGATGTGCTTAACAAGCTTTTGTGAAGCACTCCTAATTGCTGATAAGATCAGGCCTCACTCTAGTAAAGTGCTTTACCAATTTTCACAATTTTGGAGTGTTATTACAATGGTCCATGTACTACAAACTGATTCATAAGTAGTGTAAATGTAGAAGTTGTTTTAACACGACAGTATTCCTGAAGCCTGGTTTGTTGTCTAGGATAAAAAAGACCAATGGGGTATGGCAGCAGACATGAAGTTTTCTCTAATTGGTAATCAACTGGTTCCAAAGGATGGAGGCACATTTGCACCTCCATATGCTCTATTTAAGACCAGCAATCTGCCATTATAGACTTAAGCTTGACAGACTGGAATTCCCATAACACTAGATGAGACCAATTTATTTAGAGTGTACAATATATTATTATTATTATTATTATTATTATTATTATTATTATTATTATTATTAACCAAAAACCAAGTGCAGCAAATTTATTAAATGGAATTTGAAGTTCGAATAGCAAAACATAACATCTTAGTTCAAAGTACTAGGTCCAAGGATGTCATTGTTCCATTGCAATCTACCCTCATTAGACCAATCATAGAATACACTGCCCACTTCAGTATGTACCTAACCAGGCATATGCAACAACTGGAGCATCCACAAAGGTTCCTCACAAAAAGAATACATGGTGTAGGTGACATGTCCTAAGCAGACCACCTCAAAGCCTTACCCTCATACCCAGACTACTACAATTTGCTGAGAGGTGATCGATGTTTGACCTAAAAAACATCACCTGATCCAGCCTTAATGGATGTGTTGCATATCCACAAAACAAATAGCATAAGAGACATCTGATCCAGGGACCTAAACCTCATCTGCAACATAAATAAGACATGCTACAGGGACAAGTATTTGTCTCAGAGACTGCCACGTCCCTAGATCAGGTTTCCCACCCACATGAAGTAGAGTTCTTCCTGCTCCTATTCAAGCACAATTTGGATCAGTGGATGGGAAATTGGAAATTTACTCTTGGTGTGGCACCTATGTCTGTGTCACAGAGTGGTACCTTGTAAATGCTTGAACATTCATGCTGAGTTATATATACCCCCACAAAAAATTATGGGACCAAAACCTGGCTGAAATTTTTGGGAAGAATGGATAGGATCAATAGTCTTGTAATCTCCTATGATCCTATGAGTAGATTTTTCCTTTTTCATACTGATATTCCAATATTTAGAGAGAGCAGAAGACACAGTATGCCCAAAGAAAAGATAAACTTTATGTTCACTGTAAACAATTCTTTTGTAGTTTTGTCATAATTTTATCATAATGTGTTACAAGTTACATCATAGATAAATTAATACATATATTGCACAGTTGTCAGCCACTTAAAATTAATCTAATAATTCTTTGTTAGTGGCCTAGGATGTAACTAATAAACACTTGATAAACAGAAGAAAGAATGCCAGAGTTTAAAGTGAAATTAAAATTAATGGCAATGGAATGAAGCAAAATAAGTTATTTTTCAAACCCTGGTAAGGTAAACCAGTTATTTGCACTGGTGAATTATTTTTTTAACTCTGGAATATAAGGTTTATACAGCATTGAAAGATGCATAAGGACTAGGTACTTAAGCATGTATTTTGACTGGGAACACATCATCAAAAGAACTTTTGTCAAAAGGGACCAAGTCACCTTCAACCTTTCAGCAATTTTCTACTCTCAGGAATTTAGTTGTGTGAAATTGCTAAATACATTTTAAAGTACGATACCTTGAAACTTCCCAGTTGTGTTGGTTGCTTGATCTTAAATTGACTTAGTTTAGGATTTTTTGACCTCATGAAGGAAATGAGTTAAGAGTTCATTTTCTTGAAATAATACAGATGCACATCACAAAATGCATAATTTAATAAATTGAACATTCTAGAGAAATGTTCATTTTAATTAATCAAAAACTGGGCCTAAAGTTAAAATTAAATGTATCCTTTTGTAATATAAAATATGTAAATATTCCTGTGTCAGCTTAATTTGGTCTAACAACCCATTAACAATGGACTACAATGAGGTCACTTGGCTGTTTGTGTTGCCATGATAATTGATTCCATTGTGTGCTATTTGCATCCCACAGTTGTTCACTAGTAAATTCAGACATATAACTGTTAATGGGGATGAGCCTAGATATATTGAAGTAAGCTTCAATATATTGAAGTTTTGGCTGTGGTTATTTTCAAAATTATTATTAAATCCTTTCTTATGTGTTAATTCAGTTGTCAGAACAGGGATCTTGCTCACAGTGTACACAGTTATAAGAAGCTTGGATAACAGCATGTGGAATACCACTATGGTCTTCTATCTTTCTACTCTTCGCAGATTGACCACATGGCAGAGAATGGTGATGTGGGTTGGGTGGGAGCTCCATCACAGCTAGCAGACCTCACAAGAAAAAAAAAACTCACAGGAAGAATAGATAATTCAATTTGCACATGGATTCAATGCAAATATCCCTTGCCAGCAGTACTGCAGTTTAAATATAAGGACATTTCTCTTTCTTTTCAAGAAAAAGAGGATTACCGGCCTCAAACAGATGCCCTATGCAGACTGTGCCAAAAACTCCAGCTTTACTCCGTCGCATATCACCTACTCAGAGGCAATCTCTGCCTAACATACAAAGCTATGTCAAAGCCAGAGCTGTTGGGCATGCTCCACTTAAAGAAATCCCAATCCCTCTGAGCTACGTGCTCTAGGGACCTAAACTTTGTCACCACAATAAAAAGAACATGCTGGAGGGATAGATTCCTGTCCCAGAGACTTCCCATACTCTGGAACAGACTACCTATATATGTCAAACAAAGCTCCTCATTAGTGCTCTCCAAGAAAAATCTTGATGATTGGGTGGGAGATAGGAAATTCACCCCGAGGATCACTTCTGTGGCTCTACTCAACAGGAGCACAGGAAAATAATTTTCTTAGGTGGCGAAAGCCAGGGTACCTTTTTGGCTAGGCTTATATAGACGCTAGGGCCAATAGCCTACTACCTACCTATGAAGCTATGAAAAGAGGATACAAAAAATTAGTTGGGCTCCCTGATCTGTATTCAGAAAGTTATTATACCCTGCTGTTTAGCAGATGTTGTTTTCCCCTTTTGGCCTAGCTGTAATGCTTTGAATCCCATACAAAGTGTACAGTAACATCAATGCAGTTCATTCACACATCCTGCTATCTGCACACTGTCGGCTTTAGATGGAATAAATGTGCTTCCTCTTCACTTTTGTTTGTATTTACTAGAGTCCTCAATCTTCACCAAGGTCCATAGCCAAGCGGGGAACTCACCTTCCCATCAGGATGAGCAAGCCTGCATATAAGCTGTTCATTGCCATCACCACCATCTCCAATCATCCCCACCTTCTCCCAGATATATACTCCAGTGTCCGTACCTACTACTTAAGCCCAGAGGAAATGACTTATAGTCAGGACCCCTTCCCTCTATTACTTTTGTATAAATGTAAATATTCCTGTGTCACAAGTGGTATTTCAATAAATGTGTTTAAAAAGAAGGATTGATAAAAAGCATATCTTGCCATAAGCAATATATTTGCTTGTGTACTTGTTTGTGTGCTTCTTTATCCGTTTATATTTAAATTATTTATTTCAGTTTTAATTGCTGGGAATGCCCAGTAGATTGAGATCCACAGTAAAGGAGCATAATGCCATATAATTATAACTTCATTAAAATATTACAGTGAAATTTAATATAATCAGTTTTTAAAATGCACATGCAAATACAGGGCAGTCACAATTCCATTACAAAGAATAAATTAGTTACAAGCACGATTCACATTGTGATGAGAACATATGTGCCAGGTACTTGGTTAGGCATTTTACTTCTATATGAAAAGCATGTTTTTCTTCATACAAAATTATTGTACAATACTCAATATGATTTTATCAACAACAATCTTATTGTTTTGACATATCTTATGTATACAATCAATTTGCTCTCTCAAGTATTTTTTTTTTAATTAGGTAGGATGATGTTTCTAATTTTGGACAAAATCATATTCCAGGAATGCATCTCTGAGTTACTAAACAGAGAATCTCAGCAGCAGCTGGTACTGATACTTCACTTAATAATATTCTGCTCTCTGCTCTTTTGATCTTACAGACCTGCAGGAGGTGTATCATTCTAAAACCTGATGAGTTAGTGAGGCTAGTTTATGGTGCAGTACATAACATGTAGGATTTTACAGACAGTAGTTGAGTCTACTTGAATGATAGAAAGTTTAAGGACTTGGTTAGGATGCATTGAAGTATCGCTGATGAGCTGCAGATGAACCATGGTGCTTTATAATAAGTACGCTGCAAGTTAACTAATAACCCACACACAATATCTGCATAATAAAGTGTATGGAAAATAACAGTAAGGTTACCAGTCTGGTTATGAGGAAGCAAGGGAGGAAGTAACTAACTCTGTACATAGTAACTAACAGTTAATTAGTACATTTCATTTATTTTACTTTTAGGTTTATTTGCTCTTTGAAAGAGAAGGTCTAATCTAGTATCATACGTAAGCATTTTATAGTTAAAGTGCTTGGAATATCTTCACAATTGCATATCTTTATGGATAGGTAGGGAGCATGTATTTTGCTAACAAGTGCTATGAAGTAAAATGCATGATTTTTTGAATTTATAATAATATTGGAGTCATGTAGCCATTTTTCTAGTAGTAGGAATGAATCCTTAGGTTTTCTCTGACTTACTGAGTAGTTTGCATCAGAACTTGGTAAGCCTGTATTGTCTGGATGCTGAATAATGGTGTGGTCACTACAGTTGCTTGATAAGGACTTAACATAATGCCTAAAGAGCACAGGCTCAAGGAGATAGTCCCGGGGTGTTCTTTTGCCACTTTTATATTGAGAGGATAGGTTACATCCTGTTCTATCCCTAAATGTTCTTCCAGCTACATTGATTTTAAACTAGCTGGAGGCAAGGTCTTTGATAGTGTTTAGGACTTTATATAGATATAAAAATATCTTTAATTCTATCATTACTTTTTTCTAATATATTTGGATTTGGTTAATAGTGCAACATTTGCTGCAAAGCTCTTTGTAAAGCCTTGCTGGGAGACATTTAGGACATTTGAGACCTTGGTGTAAGTTGTATGTTTTTGATGGACTTTGCCCATAAAATTCAGGATGGTGATAGATCTGTAGCCTATCTACTGACCTGTGTTTCTACTGATATTCTTCTTTTAAAAGGCAGTATGAAATGCAAAACCTTCTATAATGTAGGACCCATGCATTTATTAATACTCCTATTTTTTTAAGATGATCATGGGAGTGGTAAGTAAGAAGGTGACCACTGACCTGTTTTATAAATTTTGGAGGCAAACCTTCTGAACCTGGTGAGCCATACCCTTTCACTTATGCTAGCAGATTTTTCTTTACCATGAAGATGAATAAATCTTACCCCACAAGTTTATAACTTAAAAAAATCAAAATACCATAATTGTGGGAAGTTACAACATAGATAATAAACTTGTCATAATAAAATGCAGTCATAGCTAAAGAGTAGCATATTTTTTAAAGAATATCAAATATTACATCTAAGAAGAAAATTAAATTTTTAGTATTTTCAGGGTTTCACAATAAAATAAAAGTATTATTTATATTTATTATTTGGTAAAGGATGCAAGACCTGACATAGAGACTGAAACATGACAGCAATATGAATTGTACCCAAGTAAAAAAAAATAATCATTGTTTCCAAGGGAATCACTCTAAGTACAAAAGTTAAATGTTAAATCTACATTAGAAATGCTTTGTCAGTACTGTATCAAACTATTCTGTTCTGTGAAAATCAAAAGGAAGGGTTGTATGGCAGTGCAAATGCCATAAATTGAATTAATTTGGTAAATGTAAAGCATTAGGAATGTATGATAAAGTGTTGGTGTATTATAGCCAATACCCGCTGCTTACGTTACCTCATGGTACTTCTATATATGGTACCGGAAGTGTGCCCTTAGGTATGGAAACAATGGTTTCTCCTTCTAGGATGTCTCCTTAACAGGGGGAAGATAAAGGTTGAAAAAGAAGGTCTTGCTTTTATTTTTGTAATAAAAAATAAGATTCAATTGGCACCTTACAGTGAGAAAATTCAATCTGGCTACTGATCATAAACCACAATTAAGGTTGACTGATTACCCTAAGAGTCTTCCAATCAGGTTATCAGCATGTATCCTTCAATTATCTATAATCTTATCAGTGGAGGACCACCAGATTGAATATAAAATGTCTACAGAACATGGTAAGACAGCTAATCTCTTAAGAATTCCAATACTAGAAACACATTGATAAAGTGACATAATGAATGATATAGTACATAAATGCCCTTTTAAAAGATAACTTCCAAGGAATTTGGGTGAAAACGTAAATGAAAGCAAGAAAGACTACAAATAACAATGAACTATTATGCTCTGTGATGGGCAACTGGCACAGACTGGGTGAGATCATAAAAGCTACCAGAGAAAATTTGACTTATCACTTGGTAATGACTGTCCTTTGAAGAACCACGTTGTTATTATGTTAAAAAGGAAAAAGAAATATGGGAAGAATTACATGTTGGTCACTTTGGTATTGCAAAAATGAAGACCCCAACCATGGATGCTCATGTCATTGCCATAGCTAAATGACAAGACTGGGCACGCATATAAAAATGTAGAACACATCACGTAGAACAGAAGATGCTTAGACAAGCATCACTGATTCCAGCAAGTTTCCAGGAGAATGTCTGAAAAGACTGCATATTAATTTTGCACATCCATTCATGAATAATATAGTCATATTGGTAGTAGATGCATATCAAACATGGTTGGAAGTGTTTCATTTATAAATAACCCAATACTGGGTCTGCGAACCAAAGGTTTAACCTATGGTTGGCATGGTTTAATCACAAGGGCAAAGTCCAAGTGATTAAACAAAGACATCCATTGGGTTAATCCTGTTATACCCACATCCATTCATGAATTATTGGTATTATACAATGACATTATTTAAGAAAGAAATTGCTTATCCTTTTAAATAATGTCTTTGCATAACATCATTGTAGTGTTCCTCTTCTCTTGTTGATATACTACACATCATATGGGGACTTACGTTCCCATGCTTGTACAGCACATCAGTGCTGTTCAGGAAAAGCAACAGAGAAAAGAAAATCCTCCATTCCTGCCCCCCCCCCCCAGGCATTATGGGCACTTAATTCAAGAAACACTGACAAAGCCCAAGATAAAGGGGAGAAAAAAAGGTCCAAAAATAGAGAAATATTTTATTGACCTTATAAACTTAGAAAGTTACTAGAATAGGAGGTTTTGTGTTAGCATGCATTTTTCTGAAATATATGAAGTGTAAACCTCAAATTTCTGTCATTATTTCAATACTTTAACCCAAACTGGCTTGCCATAAAACTACATTTCTTACGAGGAAAAGATATGAGAAGTATAAGAAGAAGAAACAATGGTGAGGAAACGCATGGGCAGAAGAGAACAGGTGGGAAAATTTAAGAGTAGAAGGCTATGTAGTGCCTGGATGGATATGCCAAAAGAACTGGAGAAAATGATAATAAGGTGGGCATGACTAGGAATGAAAACACTGGGAATTTAAGAGTGGGAGGAGAGTAAGGGAAGCTGCATGGATTTGAATCTACTGCCAGAAAAAGTATGGGTTAGAAGAGGGCAGTTAGTTGTCTTACAAATATCTGATGACAAAGGTTTAAAAGTTATGCATTGAAGGAAGGAGAAAGGATGAGGAGGCGTATAGGAAGGAAATGGAAAAATATGAGGGACAGGAGTGAAAGAGAATACAGAAGGGTAGAACAGGAAATATTTAGGAGAATTTACAAAAAGAATTTCAAAAGATGTTTTGGATAATTTGAGGATGCAGTGGATAAAGGAAGATAACAAATAGGTAAAATACTTTGGAATGGAGTTTTGGAAACAGAGCAGGTGTTAAAGTCAATCAATCCAGTAGGCGATGTCTATTGGCATTTGAGCCATAGGTCGTATATATAACCCAGTAAGAATTTACAAGGAGGGATGGAGTCTATTACCAAATTTCTAGAGAAGTGGTAAAGATAAGTTTGGCCAACCGCATATGTGGTTGGAATGCCAGGAGGTGATGATAGTCTGGATAGAAGCAACTAAAGTCTGGAGGAAGATATCTGGGAATGAAGTTGAGGAAATATGGGACTTTTGTATGGTAGGTATAGGGCATGAGGTTTCGGAGCAGAAATGAGAGAAAAGAATGAAGTTACAGGTGGTACTGAAGAATGAGATGGAAGAGTAAACAGAGGATAAGGCCTGCAGCTAGATAAGGAAAATATGACAATGAAATCATTAGTGGTTGGAGACAAATGTAATAGGTTACAGAAAAGATGGAAATTTAAAAGTGGTGTTAGAAGGAAAAGAAAGTGTGGAAGGGAGAGTAGGTTGCACAGTTAGGCAAAATTAGGCTGCAGTCACAGTTTGTTGAAATGAGCTTATAAATTGGAATGAACTTAGAAAACCACCTCACCACTTTTTTTGGGAGGGCTGAGTCTTCAATGTATGGACTCATGCATTAAATGTACAGTTGCCTGCCTCAGTCAGTGGACCTGGCAATATCATTTTACCATGAAAAGAAGTGCAGTTATTCTTTTATAGTGAAATGGGGGATAAGTGGTATATTGTGCTTTGCTATTCAATATTGTGGCAGTGTTAAGCATCTATAAAAGTGAGCAGGATTGCCGTATAATGTGTGAGTGCATGAAAACAATGCTCAGATAATAAAGTGGTCTTAACATCATCATATGATCTCTTCTAGTGCTCTTTCTCAATACAGTGCAAGTAATAACTATGTAAAAGAAAGAGAGTTAATAGCAGCTCAGCCTCTTTCATTATCTGTGAACTAAAGAAAAGGTTTACTAATTGAAGAGTGCCTGGATTAGTACAAATGCATCAGTCTTCAAACTGACTTTAATCAGTAATTCTTTCTAAAAAAAAAAAATGTAAATGAATCCCCAATAAACCTAACACTGCATTCATAAAGACCCAGCAAACATCATTGTTTGGCATCACTGGGAAATTCTAGAAAGAAACAAGCAACATAGTTGGGAAGGCAAGATAAAAAGTGATCAACTTCTTAAATCTCAGTGAACAATTATTTACTGATGGAAAATGGGAGGCTGACATAATTCACTCATTATTCTGCAACTCAATTCATTTCCAACTTATACACCAGTAAAAAAATGCTTGGCTTTTCACCTCTAGATATATATTTTTTGGTTTTGGTTTTATTCCCAATACATAGTCTACAAAAGTTTCACTTTCAAAGGTAAACTATTCATCATCATCATCATCATCATCACCACCATGAAGCCCCCCCCCTCTTTTTTACATGGGGTCAGCATGTTGTGTCACCTGCCACCACCACTCTTAATTTAGACCCACTGCCCCACCTTTTTGGACAGTCATGTCAGACTGTCAGAGGTCATATTCATCTCCTATTATCATCTCCCAGTCTATCCCTAATAGGTTAATAGGTTCATAGGTAGATACTAGGCTATCTGCCCTAGGGCATTTATAAGCCTAGCCAGAGTGTATTTGGCTTCCGCCTCCCTATTAGATTAGCCTACTGCGCCTCTGTAAAGTAGGTCACAGAAGGTACCCTTTTAAGATTAGTTTACTGTGCCTCTGTCTAGTAGGGACACAGAAGAGATCCCGGGGTGAATTTGTGATTTCCCATCCACGCATCCAGACTTCGCTTGAAGAGGGTCAGCGAGGGGCTATGTCTAACATGAATTGGGATTCTATTCCAGAGTGAGGGGAGCCTCTGGGAAATGAATCTGTCCCTCCAGCATGTCCTATTTATTTTTGTGCTGAGGTTTAGGTCCCTGAAGCGTCTAGCTCTAAGGGACTTGGATTTTTTGTGGTGGAGCATGTCCATTAATTCTGGATTTGACATGGCTTTGTACGTCAGGCATAGATCACCTCTGAGTAGGCGGTAAGCAACTGAGTAGAGCTGGAGTTTCTTTAGTCGAGCTGCATAGGACATATGTTTGTAGCCCATGATCCTCTTGGTGAGGTACTTTTGGGGTCTCTCCAGTTGCTGCAGGTGTCGGGTAAGGTACATCCCAAAAGGGGCATTGTATTCAATTATGGGCCTGATGAGTGACGAGTAGAGAGGCACAATGACCTCTCTTGATCTAGATGCGAACCCTTTTGTGATAAGGTGGGCTATATAGAAGGTCTTTCTAACCACTTTGGCAACGTGATTATCAAAGGAGAGATTACTATCTACGTTGGTCCCCAAATCTCTAATTACTTTTTCCGTACTTAATGGATTACCACCTATGTGGTAATTTGTAGGCACCTTTTTTTTCCCAAAGGGGATGACTATTCACTTTTTAGCATTTAGCTTGAGGCCGTGGCTCTGGCACCAAGCAACCGTCTCTGTGAGACCCTTTTGGAGGATGCTTGTGTCAGCTGGAGATTCGATTATGGCCCCCAGTTTGCAGTCATCTGCGAATTTTGTCAGCCATAATCCCCCTGTGTTAGCCTGAACCTCAGAGAAGTATATACTGAACAAGATAGGTCCCAGAACTGAGCCCTGTGGGATGCCACTTGTAACTGGTTTGGATTCGGACATGGCACCTGTGATTCTGACCATGTGGGTTCTATCTCTGAGCCAGTTTGCAACCCATCTTGTGATATAGGGGTTGATATTTAAGGTGGTAATCTTATTTATGATGCCCGAGTGGGGTATTGTGTCGAAGGCTTTTGCGAGGTCCAGGTAGGCTGTGTGGACTACCTTGCCCTCATCTATGGCTTTGGTAACTGTTTCAAAGAAATCAACTAGGTTTAAGAGGCAAGATCTGCCCTTAACAAAGCCGAATTGGGTAGGGTCCAGTGTCTGGAGGCTCCCAATGTCTTTGTTTATGAGTTCCATGATAATACGCTCCATAGCTTTACAGACCAGACTAGTCAGGCTTATAGGGAGATAGTTCCTGGGGTCCGTTGTAGCACCACCTTTGTGGAGTGGGACCACTGTAGCTGTACGCCATTCTTTGGGTACATATCCTGTAGTAAGGCAAAGTTTGAACAGTGACTTAATGTGAGGGTTCAGTTCTTCTTGGAGCTCGTGTAAGACACAGCCTGGGACACCGTCCGGTCCCATAGATGCTGTGTTTTTTGCTTTGGAGAGGGCAGCTTTCACCTGTGCATCTGTGATGTCAGGGAGGTTACATTCAGTTGGGATAGGCATTTGCTCCTTTGGGGGGGAAGGGGGGGAGAAGTTTGCGCTGAATCTGTCTGCCAGGATGTTGGCTATGTCTGTAGGTTCGGTATATTTTGTACCATTATGCAACAAATCAGAGCATATCTGGGAGTTTCCACCCATGTTCCTGACATAACTAAAGAAGGCCTTGTGATTACCTTTAGTGTCTAGGGCAATTTTTCTTTCTAAACTGGCATTTGATGATTTTATGAGGGATCGAAGTTTCTTGCTAATACTGATCAGGGATGCCTTCCCTTTTTGGGATTTTGCTCTGTCATGTAGTAGCTTCCTCCTTCTGTTGTATAGCTTATTTATGGCCAGGGTCCACCAGACCGCTCTCCTGTTTTTGGGGGAGTGAGTCTTGGTTTTATTTGGGATAGCACGATCCATGCATTCCTGCAGGTGCTCATAGAATGCATTTTTAAAGGATTCTGCGGATTGGGCTGTATTATCCTCTGGCCCGGGGGCTTTGAAGGATTCCACCTCAGTCTTGAGAAGTGCAAAGTTGGCTTTTGAGAAATTCTTTACAGTGATTTCCTTGGCTGGGGGTGGGGACGGGATATGGATGTCCAGGGAAATTTGTTTATGGTCTGATCTTACCAATGAGGGGTTTACCTCTGGTGTGGAACATAGGGTCCCCATGTTGGTGATGACCAGGTCCAAGATGTTGTTCCCTCTTGTGGGAATAGTGACCAGTTGTTCCATCATGTTAGAGTTTATAAATTCAAGGAACCATTGGGCAAGGGTGTTTGGGCTTGAGTAATTTTCCCAGTCAATGTTTGGGTAGTTGAAGTCACCCAATAACATAGTGCTTGGAGAGACCTTCATATTCTCCAGTGTTCTCAGGAATGCCAAGTGGGGTTCCTGTAATAGGGAGGGTGTTCTGTAGCAGGCTACAAACTGAAAGGCAGTTTTGCCCACTGTTAGTTGCACATGGATGGTTTCCGATGCTTCGTGCAGTGCCACTAACCTGGAGGCGTAGGTATCTTTGATGAATATAGATACACCCCCTCCTTTTGTGCTTCGGTCCGAGTTTTGGGGCCAAAACGCATGGTATGAGTTATAACCTGGTAGTGCTGGGGTGCTCTCAGGAGCCTTGAACCAGGTTTCTGTTACTGCACAGACATCGATTTTCTCCATACTGAGGAGAGCCTCGAGTGTGTGCATGTTGAGGTTTAGACTTCTGGCATTGAGTAGCATTACCTTTAGTTTTTTTATCCTTGGGTTGTCTATGGAGGTGGGTTTGTCCTTTGAGCCTTGCCTAAAAAAGGCACTATGGAGGTGGCAAGAGCCTTGGCCAGTATACGAAAGCCTAAGGGTGACAGGTGCAAGCCATCCCTAGCGAAGCAATGTGGCTTGTCGAGCATGTCATCCCAGGCTGACAGATACTGGATCCCTTTTGAATGACACCAATACTTTAGCTAATTGTTGAAACTGATCATTTTGTCTTTATACTGTGGCATCATTCTAGGTGAGGGCAAGATGCTACTCAAGGTCAGGGTCATACCAGCCTGGGCTACATGGTCAGAGAGTTCCTCTATGTCTCTTTTCATGTAGTCCAGGGAGGTACATCTCAAGTCATTCACACCAGCATGGACAATGATGGAGTCATACTTGTACTTGCTTTGGAGTGACATGAGTGCTTGTGTTATGTGGCGGATCCTGGCACCTGACAGGCAGCTTACAGTGACCTTCTCCTTGTTCAGTCTGGTGAGCAGGACATCAGTGGGACCGGACAATAGAGTCCCCTATAACAAGTGTATTTGGTGTGTTGTTTGGCCTTAAGGGCTGTGACTGTGAGGCACACTGATTTTGTGAGATATGTGATTTGTGGGTATTGTTGTGGGGTGGCTGTTGCTTGGATATCTGCTTAGGAGATCTTTGATGTTTAGGCAGATTTTTATTTAGAGCCTCCGAGTATGTTTTTGTGTGTTTATGTGTTGGGTATGCAGATGCAATAGGTCTGTGTGAAACTGGATTTGTGGTGTGGGTGGTTACCTTTTCCTCCTGACTGACTGTGCCAGTCTTGGGTTGAGAGAGCTCTGCCTCCAGTTTGGCTGTGTAACTGCATCTCTCACATGTATTAGAGTTTGTTGGAAGGAGGAGAGGGTTGTCGGGGTACATAAGGCAATTGTAACATTGCCTCAAAATTCCCAGATTCACCAGCTGGACTGGAGAGTAACCTTGAAACTGACCCTTGGACATACCAGATTAGTATAGGGAACTGTTTTTTTACTGATCAGATTAGGTAAGGGAACTGATTTTTCACTTGATCAGGAAGGGCCAATCGGGAGCCTAATACTTATGAGAAGTCAAGGAGGGTGTAGTGCTTTAGTTAGTTAGTGTTTCCTTATAAGAGCTGAGCAAGTGCAGGGCTTTAGAAAGAGAATAGAGTGATTACTTTGAGAGTTTGACCAGTTCTAAGGGAAAAAGTGAAGAGCAGACTTTGTGGAGCCTGGAATAGTTTAAACCTGTTTAG
Organism: Protopterus annectens; assembly: GCF_019279795.1. NCBI lineage: Eukaryota > Metazoa > Chordata > Ceratodontiformes > Protopteridae > Protopterus > Protopterus annectens. Next base: position 303,941,794 of record NC_056735.1, on the reverse strand, counting down.
GTGGTGCTGCCCGACGCTGCTCACTGTGCAAAACCGCACAAAAAGAGAGTTGTAGGGTTTTAAGAGAGAGAGATCAAGGAGTTTAGAATTGACCCAAAATGGCCAATAAAACTACAGCTTTTAGGTAGTAACCACTCCTCTAGGGACAGGCAGGCTGTTCAGTGTTAACCACTCCCACTGGTGAACACAGAGACTTCCCTTTAGCTCAAGCAAGCACTGGCCTTCTAGAAACTTCCAAACAGTTCAGAACAGCAAATGTGTAACTGAACTTTCTTAACTTTCAGAAAGTGGGAAAAAAGCAAGATTTTTTTTTTTCTTTTTGTTGTAGTTTAAAGGTAGCAGAGATACACAAGCAGCAAAATAATCACAACAGTGCAATAAATGACCCCACACTTGAGTGCTAGGCCAATAATCTTCTTTATTAAATCATCGTCCCTTTGCTGTTCATGTGACCAAAACACCATAATCTCTTCTCCTTGATCTCAGCAGTTGTAACTACTTTGGCTTCTGCTCTGATGTCCTCATTTCTTTGTCTGTCCCACAGATTGAATCCTACCACCCATCTCAGGCATGTCATTTCTATCACCTGAAGCTTCCTCAACTGGCCAGCATTTGTTGCCCAGGTTTTTGTGCCATACAGAACCATTGGCCACACCACCATTTTGCACATCTTAAAATTAAAACATTGGCTTTGAGAAATTCCTAGAAATGGGCAGGCTGGTTCAAACATGCTGTGTGCTAAATTCCACAGGCATGCAGTTTAATCACTGGTATTCAGAGTGTTTCAACAGTATCTTTTTCTGCACTGCCCTATTTTTCGAAATATGCAAAATTGTCAATATCATACCTGTCCTAGTGAAAGAGTGAAATTCCTGGTCAGACTTCTATAAGCCTATTCTACTTCTCATTGGTAGAATACTCAAAAGGGCTATATGGGCAACTAAAGTCTCACAGTGAGGCACAAGCATGCTGTCTGACCACCAACATGGCTGCAGAAAAGAGCATAGTACAGCTACTGGAATGTCTTCCTTCCCAAACATTGTGTTTTAAACTCTGGATGGTAGCAATCTCACTGTTGCATTTTTTTCGGGTCTATATTAGTTCATTGCAATGCAATTGCAGCAAACACCAGATCGTCGACTCTCATTCAGCAAAAATCTTTCAGTGATACGCTGAATTTACCAAGGGCAAGTAAATACTTGCCCTACAGCACAACGGACCGACAGCTATGCAAATCGAACCCACACACCCCCTAACTATAAATATCAACTCTGAGATCACACTACAGTTGAGAAAAGGGCAAACTTGTGCTTTATGGCAAGTATTTACTTGTCTCGGTAAATTCAGCGAATCACTGAAATAATTTTCACTGAATGAGAACCAGTGTTTGCTGCAATTGCATTGCAACGAACTGATATAGACCCATTTTTTCCTGTTGATATTTCAAAGGCTACTAAGTACATGAATCCTTTACTATTGGTAAGTGAACTATCACATTATGGACTGAACAGTCTGCCCTAAAATGATTTAGTGAATATTTGCATTAACAGATATTTCTGAAAAATCATTGCACATTCTAAGTCTTATCTCCAAATAATGAAGTCTGAGGCTCCCCAAGTCTCTCTCCTTCAGCCTCTGCTATTCACTTTTTATATCAATTTTCTTACACTAAACCTACAAAGCAGCAACATGCTTCTGTATGCAGATGTCATTGTGATCCTGGGTTTGGATAGTTCTTTTTCTATAATTTCAGCTCTTTCAACAATGCACCAGAATAGCTTTGTTACTGACTTTTAAACAACTGACACTCAGCAACAATCTGGATAACATCCAAGTAATGCTATTTGACAGCCAGGAAGACCATGATGATGGAAATTATTTCTTTAAAAGAAAAAAATATGGTCTGAAAAATACTTCTTGCTATGTACAAATATTACCAGAACATTTTTTGACACCCTTAAACCAGCATACATGTTGAAACTTTTAGGTTCCATATTAGACTCTGGTCCCTCTTCTGACCTCAGGATTCTTTCCTTCACAAACAGCTTGTAAGGATAAAGTTTGTAAACCACTCTTTGGCTAGAGCTCACATGGGCATAGAGACAGAAAAAATTTAGCCAGGAAATATTTTCAAATCTGCTTGGAAAAATAGTCAAAAATGATTTACAAAGAGTTCCATAAAAATGTACAGTAGGTTTATTTTATATAATAGAAGTGTGTCTTCATAGATTTCTCTGTCCAAAGCCAAATTTGAAAAATAAGCAAATTTTCTAATATTTCTACCCTTTAAACAAATGCCAGATAAATAAATGTTTTATTAAGCTGAAATGTAAGTTCATTTAAGATAGTTAGCATGCAATTAAATATTACTCACTCTCATTCATGCAGGATCGGTAAAGTATCTTTGCTTTCTGTATAGCTTCTATATCTCTCCTTTTGCTTATGTGTTTTTCCAACAGCACTAGAAAATAGAACACATATCAAATGCTTTATTACATAAACACTGAATCAGTACTTTCATTAATAATGTATAGCTCTCATGGATCACTGTAAAACTGCATCAATTTCATGTCTACATAAAAGATACATACCACAATAAATACCATAACGTATCAGTTTATTATTCTAGAATATATTCAGGAAATACTCATCTTATTATGGGTCTAGATAAATAATACATTAAACATCCAGTCAGCTTAAAAAGAAAGCCTATAGTGATTATATTACATTCATAATGTCATCTTAATTTTCACACTCTGTTCTTCACTTTCATTAAATGTGTGCAAATTAATGCTTCATCTTTCAGGCAAGAAATGCATTTAGCAACTTTCTTAAGCAAAATGGAATTCACATGACTACTATTGCTTTGACAGAGAAAATATTTTGGGTGGAATCCTTAAAGGTAATCAGGAGTGGTAAGCTCATTTTACCCCTCACTGAAACCATTTCCAGTGGTCAGATAGCCCTACTTCAGCACTGTACCACAAAGAGGTGCAGCTCCAGGATGCGCTGTCTATGTGGCCTATAGCAAATGCTAATTAGGCATTCCAGGGGGGCAGCCTATGCTAATTAGCCATGTAAGGCATTTGGCTGCATAATTTACCTCAGCTATCTCTGTTAATGAACACAGCCAAAAGTTTACATTCACCAAAGGGTGAGATTGCATTAGAGGTAAGTGTTGGGGAATTTAATGACAAGGTGGTGGAGGATGTGTGCATGTGTGAGTGCATCCAGAAGGATGAGTGTCCTCAGGTGCATGCATGCATGTGTGAGTTTATGCAGAAGGATGTGTCTTCAGGTGTTTGTGTAAGCATGTGTGAGTGTATGCAGAAGGATGAGTGCCCTCAGCTGCGTGTGTGCATGCGTGAGTGTATACAGAAGGATGAGTGTCCTCAGGTGCATGTGCGAGTGTATGCAGAAGGATGAGTGCCCTCAGGTGTGTTTGTGCATGTGTGAGTGTATGCAGAAGAATGAGTGTCCTCAGGTGCATGTATGCATGTGTGAGTTTATGCAGAAGGATGAGTGCCTTCAGCTGCGTGTATGCATGTGTGAATGTATACAGAAGGATGAGTGTCCTCTGGTGTGTGTGTCCATGTGTGAGTTTATGGAGAAGGATGTGTCCTCAGGTGTTTATGTGTGCATGTGTGAGTGTATGCAGAAGGATGAGTGTCCTCAACTGCGTGTGTGCATGTGTGAGTGTATGCAGAAGGATGATTGTCCTTGGCTGCATGTGTGCCTGTGTATGTGCATGCAGGAGGATGAGTGTCCTCAGGTGCATGCATGCATGTGTGAGTTTATGCAGAAGGATGAGTACCTTCAGCTGCGTGTATGCATGTGTGAATGTATACAGAAGAATGAGTGTCCTCAGGTGTGTGTGTCCATGTGTGAGTGTATGCAGAAGGATGAATGCCCTCAGCTGCGTGTATGCATGCATGAATGTATACAGAAAGATGAGTGTCCTCAGGTGCATGTGTGAGTGTATGCAGAAGGATGAGTGTCCTCAGGTGCATGTGTGAGTGTATGCAGAAGGATGAGTGCCCTCAGCTGCTTGTGTGCATGTGTGAGTGTATGCAGAAGGATGAGTGCCCTCAGCTGCGTGTGTGCATGTGTGAGTGTATGCAGAAGGATGAATGTCCTCAGGTGTGCGTATACATGTGTGAGTATATGCAGAAGGATGAGTGGCCTCAGGTGTGTGTGTGAGGGTATGCAGGAGGATGAGTGTCCACAGGTGCATGTGTGAGTGTATGCAGGAGGATGAGCATCCTCAGGTGCATGTGTGAGTGTATGCAGGAGGATGAATGTCCTCAGGTGTGTGTACATGTGTGAGTGCATGTAGGAGGATAGGAGGATGATTGTCCTCAGGTGTGTGTGTGTGTGTGTGTGTGTGTGTGTGTGTGTGTGTGTGTGTGTGTGTGTGTGTGTGTGTGTGTGTGTGTGTATGCAGAAGGATCAGTGTCCTCAGGTGTGTGTGTGCGCCCATGTGTGAGTGTATGCAGAAGGATGAGTGGGTTCAGGTGTGTGTGTGCCCATGTGTGAGTGTATGCAGAAGAATAAGTGTCCTCAGGTGCATGTGTGAGTGTATGCAGGAGGATGAGTGTCCTTGAGTGCATGTGTGAGTGTATGCAGGAGAATGAGTGTCCTCAGATGTGTGTGCATGTGTGAGTGTATGCAGGAGGATGAGTGTTCTCAGGTGTGTGTGTGTGTGTGTGTGTGTGTGTGTGTGTGTGTGTGTGTGTGTGTGTGTGTGTGTGTGTGTGTGAGAGTGTACATGCGTGAGTGTATGCAGAAGGATGAGTGGCCTCAGGTGTGTGTGTGTGCCCATGTGTGAGTGTATGCAGAAGGATAAGTGTCCTCAGGTGCATGTGTGCGGGTCTACTTCACAAGACCAAAATCCTACTTACCTGACTTTCATAATGCCAAGATGAAAAGGCTGACAACCCCGAACACCAATGTCCTGAAACACTGACTTTCCACTCCAGGTACATAACCACTTGGCCACTGTGTGAAATTTTCCCTTTACCCCCCACTGTGGTGGATCTCAGTGTTGGTATATTTTGTTGGGGGGGCTGTGGGGAGAACAGCACCACAAATGGATGGGTTTACTTTGCTTCAGTTTTAATTTATTTTTCAGGTTAGCCAAGGGGTTACTTACCTGGAGTGGAAAGTCGGTGTTCTGGGACATCAGTGCTATAGCATTGCTAGCTTTTTCATCTTGGCATTATGAAAGTCGGTTAAGTTGGATTTCGGTCTTGTGAAGTAGACCCATGTGTGCATGTATGAGTGTATGCAGACGGATGAGTGTCCTCAGTTGCGTGTGTGTGTGTGTGTGTGTGTGTGTGTGTGTGTGTGTGTGTGTGTGTGTGTGTGTGTGTGTGTGTGTGTGTGTGTGTGAGTGTTTGCAGAAGGATGAGTGTCCTCAGGTACACATGTGCATGTGTGAGTGTATGCAGAAGGACGAGTGTCCTCAGGTACGCATGTGCATATGTGAGTGTATACAGAAGGGTGAGTGTCCTCAGGTGTGTGTGTGTGTGTGTGTGTGTGTGTGTGTGTGTGTGTGTGTGTGTGTGTGTGTGTGTGTGTGTGTGTATGCACAAGGGTGATTGTCCTCAGGTGTGTGTGCATGTGTGAGTGTATGCAGAAGGATAAGCGTCCTCAGGTAGACGTGTGCATTTGTGAGTGTATGCAGAAGGGTGAGTGTCCTCAGGTGTGTGTGTTTGTGTGTGTGTGGGTGAGTGTATGTAGAAGGATGAATGTCCTCAGGTGCATTTGTGCATGTGTGTGTATGCAGAAGGGTGAGTGTCCTCAGGTGCATTTGTGCATGTGTGAGTGTATGCAGAAGGATGAATGCCCTCAGCTGTGTGTGTGCATGTGTCAGTCTATGCAGAAGGATGTGTACTCAGGTGTTTGTGTGTGCATGTGTGAGTGTATGCAGAAGGATGAGTGGCCTCAGAGGTGTGTGTGTGTGTGTTTGTGTGTGTGTGTGTGTGTGTGTGTGTGTGTGTGTGTGTGTGTGTGTGTGTGTGTGTGTGTGTGTGTGTGTGTGTGTGTGTGTGTGTGTGTGTGTGTGTGTGTGTGTGTGTTTATTTTGGTGAATGCATCAGTATATCCATGAGTGTAACCAGCTGGGGGCCTGTGTGTGTTTATTTGTGTTTTTGTATATGTGAATGGGTCAATACAGTGGATATAAAAAGTGTTCACACCCCTGTTAAAATGCCAGGTTTTTGTGATATAAAAAATGAGACCACAATAAATAATTTCAAAACTTTTCCCACCTTTAATATAACCTATAACCTGTACAATTCAATTAAAAACAACAAATCTGTTAGGGGAAAAATATAAAAAATAAAAAACGTACAATACACTGGTTGGTTGGTGGGAGCACCCTTATACTAATACTTTGTTGTGTGCACACCCTTAAACTAATACTTTGTTGAAGCACCTTTTGATTTAATTACATCATTCTGTCTTCTTGGATACACACATGCCATCAATTGAATAAAAATTGCCTACAACATGTCTCTGAATGTGATTTTCTGTGATCAGAGAAATGCTCCATTTTGGTCGTAGCTGTTTACACTGGTGGTGTGTTTCTTTGTGAATTACCAGATTTATGTCTTACAGGTCCATTTACTCCCTTTATCTCTTTCCATCTTCGACTTTCTTCAAATTGAATTAACAACATTTTCTAATAATGTGCAAGGAACCGTATTATCCATTCAAATTCCAATTCTATCTTGGATATTTTTTTTTAATTGTTTGCTTCTTTTTTCTTTGGTTACCAGGGAGAACTATGGTTTGCCATTGTGCTTCTTTGACAAATTTTACAATTTTGTTTCAATGAAATGTCTTTCTTGGATATTTTTTTTTTAATTGTTTGCTTCTTTTTTCTTTGGTTACCAGGGAGAACTATGGTTTGTCGTTGTGCTTCTTTGACAAATTTTACAATTTTGTTTTAGTGAAATGTCTTTCTTGTATTGTTGATGTCTCAGTATGTCAGAACTTGTCTTATTACAGGTGCTGCACTTTAGTGTGGGATCATGCACTTCAGAGAAAAGGGAAAAACAAATTATTTTTAAAGTGTTCACTCTTCTCCAATTTTGTGTGACCTCATAGGTAGTATATAGAGTGATTATGGGTGTGGTGGAGAGTACAAAGAAAAGCAATTGTTTTGTAGATTTTTATGGAGTTTTAATCACTGGTTAGCTAGTTGTGTGAGTTTTATATTGTTAGATATGTCATTGATTTGCCTCTTACCTAAGGGAGATGCAGTGTTTCATAGTAAATCTGTTTGTCTCCTGGACTATTTGACTAACCACATTATGATAAGGAACCAAAAAGAGGACTGTAGCACACTGATTAAAGAAATGATGTTAATAAATGCAACAGGCATAGTGGCAGTATCTTCCAGCAATTTATTCTCACTTAGAACAACACAGATAGTGAAAATTTACAGAAAAAGAAGGATGCAGTTGATTCCTTCATTAGGGAAGAAAATATTGTGACACAGCAGATCAGGAGAATATGTGCTATTACAAATGATGCTGTAGATGCACAGGCTGATCACACTCCCTCACCAGTGCATGGCAGCCCCCTGTCGCTGTGACTCCAGCCCAGACAAGTGACATGCACACAGCCTCTGAGGTGCACATACCCACCACAGGGAATAGATGTGGGGATGCAGTTCCACCATAACCCCACAACTGTCTCTGATATGGCGGCAACACTGAGAACTAACTGGCAATGTGGAGGCCAGTAGTAGAAGCATAGGTGGTTGCTACCCACAGCATTGCAGAGATGATGAGTGTTCTCAGTGGTTTGAATGATGGCCTGCACCAGCTGCACAGTGACATAGAGTATAGGGACCGGGAGCACACAGTGCCATTGAGATCAGTGATGGCTAATGTTGCTTCCATAGATGCATCTAAGACACAGAAAGCAACCACCATTTGGTCTTCATCTGTAGACCATACAGTCTGTGTCAGTGGAAGGGTTCAGATGTAATGTGGTCAGACATAGGCCATCTCAATTCAGACAATACAAACCATTGGTGATACAGCATCAGTGTCACTTGTGAGCATATTGCCTCATACTCCCAGTGCTGGATATCATCCAACTTATAAGTGGCACTGCTCTTCCTACTCAACACCTAGGATGCCTAATCAGGCCACACACACAGTCTGATGTTTCTACCCTTTTCTTGCCACCAGTGGGCACACAGCCTGCTACCTCAGTTATGGGCATCATCCAGGTCATGTGTGACACTGCTAATCAGACTCAGCACACAGGGTATCCTTTTCACATGCTCATGCAAGATCCCACAATTCTATCCACTCCATGCCATGGAACACATTAAATCCTTAAAAGGCAAGCCAACACAGTGAACACAACTAATGGTAATGTAGTGGCAGCTGTACCACCCCACTGGAAGATGTGATCATTGATTCCCCACAATTTCCCAGAATATGTGATCACTGTGTTCACCTCCCATGGCCCAATCCCATACCAAGATGCTGAAGTCACCTGTTATTGTCCCCTAAACCTGTGAAATTGATGGTGACTGTACCCTGTGTGGTTACGATAATATTGCACCATGGCTAGTGCATGAATTGCCCTTCATAGCTTGGGTTTGATATCACATACTTCACTTTATTCTCTGTTATCTGTGTCACTGTCCACAGCTGTGAGCCAGATGCCACCTCTTTACTAGTGCTGCAGTGACTGCTTCCACATCTGCCTCAGCTCTGTTACTGCTGCTCCTACTACATGTTCCTCTACTGACTCTCCACCCTTCCCTAATGCTGCTGCTATGCCTCACAGAGAAAGTCATGTCACAATGTTCCATTCTTAATTTCATTGCTTCAGTGCCATGTTGTGGAACATGGCACACGCAACAAATATTTTTCTACATATGTCTGGACTGTATTGAAGCATTTCTCTTCAGGTGTCTGGCTATTTCCTGCATGCTCTGCAGGTATACATTGATGTAATCAATCAGTGCTTTAGGGCATATCTGGCGTCACCTGCAACACACAACAAACATATTATATGTGGCCTGCTCCATGCTAGCTCGGTACCTGTGGACAGACTTCTCTATCCAGCATGTGGGGGGGGGGTATCAACCAAATGACCCTGTGGGGAATCCCCTGACAAGTACCACTGGTATGGGGGGATGTGCAAATCTGCGAGTCATTTCAACTTCATGGACAGTACATGGGCACATTTTAAATAATCATCTGGGCATTAAAGACTACCTGGCAGTTCAAGGTGTGGAAGCCCTTCCTGATGATGTACTGCTGGCCCTTTGATACAGTTCCTTGAGAGCAACATGTGTGCAATCATCAGGGAAATAAGCTACATTATAAAAGGCCTGCATGGTGTTGGTTCTGTCCTGTACATGTTGTAGCACAATGCCAAGGAACTCATATCCCTAACATGTCCCCCATGATTCCTAAAGGCTAAGATGGTTAGGGCTACACATACCTATGCATCCAGAAAGATAGGCATATCATGCATCCACTTGATTACACTTGTGAGTGCCCCAGTATGCTTATGTTCCTGATGGTTTCTCCAAAAATAATCCACAGTCTATAGGTTTGATAGTTGATAGTGACTCAGATACTGCCTGTACCTCCTCCAGTGGCACAGATGGCTGTGACACATGACACTGTGGGCAGTGGCACTATGAACAGCCCCCAACACTTACTGCTGTGCTACTGCTACTGGCACTGCTATCCCTAGCATGGATACCAGTTTATTCCACAAATCACAGTGTCTAAAATGAGTATGTCCTGCTGCACAGCACTCCCATTTCATAACTATCTCATTTGAGTCACCATTTTGGCTTCATTCATTTGTATAATTCATGTCACTCCATCACATTGGAGTCCTCATTAACATGTCATCATCGCACACTACTCTGACTATTACACAGTAGCGCTGTGCCTTAGATTCACCCACACCCATGATTGGCCACTAATTGTACTAATGTGTGCAGTGTAATGCTAACCATCTGCGAATCCTATTGATAGTTTTTAAAATTTATAGTTCATCATAACAATTGATGATTAAAATTTGAACTTCATTACCATAACTCATGCAATTTGATTTATGCCCACACATGTTTTGCTTTCTCTAAGAACGGGCAAAGCAGAAGCGTTAAACCTTTTTCATAGTCTGTTTTGGTACTGGTCATAAATAATAGCTGGCATACTTCCTGGTATGAGTTTATTAATGAAGACTGAAGCAGTGAAACATTTCTCTGCATATATTTTATAAGCTCATTATCCATTTTTGGGGAGAAATGCATTACAGCTAATGGTGTTACCTCACTGCATTGGAACTAGGCGAATGTGGCCAAATAAGTACTAAACACTGAGCCATGTGCTTTAATTTATGTCCCAGAAGCATCTTTGCCTTCTTTTATGCTGGGTAAGGCAAGAACTAAAATGTTTGGATAGGAATCCATGCTGACACTAAAGGCTATAATGCCCTCTCTGTATTTCTGCAGTGAAAACATTAAAGCTTATGTGCTGCACAGAGACAAATGCCTCTTGGCTAGGGGACATTAGCAATTGACCATATAAGCCTTGTTTGGTATCCATGTTTAGTCATGTATTGAGAATCAATTGAATATTCCATAATGTCAAATTGAAGCCATTCCTCTTGTCCCTGTTAATAATCAGGCTATTGTCTATTTCCATATCAATATGAGCAACATGACTGCTACCCAGAGCGTTAAATTGATATGAAAAAGATATTAGTATTGTTTTAGCAGTAATGAAGGGTAAAGCACTAAATGAAGCCAGCTCCTACAACTAGCATGTTTAAATAAACTGTCTGGTGCAGTTATTCATATAAACTTCAGAAATTAAGTTATTTTCTAATTGCAGGCAATATTATTAACAGAAGACTACACATCATCATGATGGTCATTCACCTGAACAGAGATCCCACACTGGTAATTACAGAAAAGACTATAACCAGGAGAAGAAATATTTTCTGAAGCCAGCCACATGTAAGTGAAATTACAAGTACTTCAAATGAAGGGGCAGAAGTCCTGTAGCCTTGGGCAAGACCAAGCACATGGGACTAAAAACACTGTATGTAAAAGGGAACAGCAACATACATTGGCATAACAGTAAGAACCAATAGGAAGCATACCTCTCAACCTCTTAGAGCAAGAAATCTGGACAAAGCCATAAATAATGGGAGGACAAAAGCCCAAAAATAGGGGCATATTTTTAAATATTGCTCTTACAAATTTAGAAAGTTAATAGAATAAGAGGTTTTGCGTTAGCATGAATTTTCTGAAGGATATGAAATCTGAAACTCAAATGTCTGTCATTATTTTCTGACTTCAGTCTTCAATGATTTGTCAGAAAACTGCAATTTTATGAGAAATAGTCCAAAATATGAGGCAAAATCTGGACATTCTGTGAAAATCTGTACAGTTGACAGTTATGAGGAAGTTTAAAGAATCTTGTAAGAATAGAGAATCCTTTAAGAAAAAAGTGTGGGTTATATGCAATTTACTAAAATACTGGCAACTTCTTTTAGTATAAGGGATATAGACTAAAATGTCGTAGCCATCAATGCCTAAGTAAGAGTGCACATATATTTGAATTTATTGATATAAACACAGTACGGTCGCAAGCAGTATTGCTGCCTCATAGCAAGAGCTTTTTTCAGTTTGATTCTTGGCTAGGGTGCCTCGTGTACAAAGTCTACATGCTCTCCATATGTATGAATGACTTACTCTGAACCTGCTATGAAACTCCAACTGCCAAGACACTGAAAAACATACTGCAGAACACAAACTTCTGAAATACCAAAAGGGAGAAAAGTCAAGCTGTAAGCATTTATTGCAGTGGAGGATGAGCGTCCCTGTACCCCACATACCAATGGCATGATTGCACAAGCATAAAGGAGGTTGAAATCTCCTGAAACAAATGTATCATTGCCAGTGCACACTTAGAAGCTGCACCAGCAATGATTTCCTATGGAAAATAGTAATTGGTATCATATTCATCCTTGTGCTGTGCTTCATCATCTTGATCCTCAGTAGACATATTGCTTACTATGGGTGACCAGGTTTCTTCCCATATCTCAAAGACATATAGTAGTTGACTGGCAATTCTCCAACTTGCCTTAGATGTACATGTAGTGTGACTGAATGAGCATGTGCATTCTTTTATAGACTAACACCCTCTTCCAAAGGAAGTTCAAAGCCTTTTCCCTACTGGCTGCCCATTTAGCCTACAGTATCCTTTCTAACCTCTAAAAGAGTGGGTAACTGGAAAATGGATGGACAGATGGGTGAATGGATGTCTTTGGTCCCTATCAAACTTGACCAAAACCCTTCACCTTCTATTAACCCATTTTTACTATTCTATGGGCCTAGTACCATACATGACACCTTGGGGTATCTCCCTTTTCCAAGAGAACTTTCGCAATGACACAGAATGTTTATGTATGGTCTATACCCCTCAGTGCCCATTGGTCAGCAGGAACTAGGAAAAGCCTTTGTTGCTTGTTTCAGCACACCATATCCAACTAGCATGCATGCATGCCTCTTGTCAAATGATGTAGTGTCTCTGTAAACCCCTAATGCCTAGCAACCACAACATGCATTAGTTTAATAGGCGGCACTTTCTGTGGTGGGAAATCATAAATTCTCTTCCCATCAGGGTAGGTGAGTTGTTACTCACTGTCATCACTTCATGGCCAATTCCTCCAGCTCTGGGGCACATTAACTGAATTTGTTTTGTTGGGACTGCATTCAGAGCCTTAACCCTCTGTATCAAGGTTCTGACTCATTTGTAGATTTGATATTTGCCATAGACAACAAAATATCTTAGAGCTGCCATACAATCTATTATACTTTTTCTTAATTTATTATGGGGAGATATTGCATATTTCTTTTTGTAATGCACTGTTGAAGATATTGCATCCATAAAGGATTTAGCATGCTATGTACTGCAAAATTTGTTTGGAACAAATGGAGTGGTCAGTTCATTTTACCTGCATCCACATTTTATCAGAATAACAGAAATAAATTTGGTTGCACCTTAATGTCTTTGCAGGTTCCTGAATATTTAGAGCTTATCTTCAGCATGTTATTTGTTTGAGCTTACAGTAAAACTGTTCATAGTTTCTAAATACTTAAATCATCGTGAATAATATAAAAACTAATGAATAAAAAAATTCATATTACATGTACAGTACATTATGCATATAAAATTATGTTACTTTTTGTTAACACGAGGACTCTTGGGCTACATTTTGGACATGAATTATTGCTTGAGGCTTTCTTGCATTTACAGCATAGTTTTGCTGAGAGATACAAATCAGGAGTTTTAAACAGATTAATAAAAACAGACAAGATTTCAGCTGGGGCATTTCATTTGCCAGTTGTTACTTAGCCTACGAACTGATTACATCATACAATTGGAGATGAATATGATGTTTTGTGTAGCTCTGCAGCTTTAAATGTTGTTACTATCTCATATTTCAACAAAAGCAAAAACAGTGCATGCAAGCACCTGTCTGTATTGTGTGGTGCATGTGTATGCAAACAAGTGCTTGCATGTACTCCACAAGTGTGTGTGTGTGTGTGTATGTGTGTGTGTTTGTGTGTGGGCAAGACTCATCAAAAAAGACTATTTTCCTCTGTTTTCCAATAGTTGTTTTGTTAGGGTCCATTTTATAAGCAGAAACAACAGTTTGAGGTGGGTTTATTATCTGATAAGATCCTGACCATTGTATTATAGGTAGTCAGTGCAAGCTCCACATAAGTTTTTATATATGAGGATGTTCTTGTAGCAGACAATAAACTGTACTTCATCACATCTTTTTCCTTCCTTGAGTAATAATTATTTTTGAAGTCTTCTGGACTTGACTCATTTTTGAGTTTTTTAAAGGTGTGTGTGTCCTTTAAACCAGTAGGGTGTTACCAAAACAAGAAAATTTACACTGTTTCTGTTGGAGTATAAAAAGCACAGAATTGGGCCATCAGGATGGAGAAATTTCTGCTAAAGCAAGTTTTGGTGGTTAAAATAGAAGCAGATAGTCAGTGGTTTCACCAAGCTAAAAAAATAAAGAAATTAGGAATCAGTTAATCAATATTATCTAATCCTGCCACAGGGTTCAACCTATATCTAAAGTGTGTGTGTGTGTGTGTGTGTGTGTGTGTGTGTGTGTGTGTGTGTGTGTGTGTGTGTGTGTTACATGGATCAGTATAATCGAAAATGTAAAGTAAACTGCAACTTTTCATGTTAAACAAGCTAGAGTTATAATGAAAAGCAGTGAAATGGAAGGCAGAACCATGACTTAGCTCAAATTCGCCAGAGGATAAAGGCTGCCAATTTCAATGAGCAAACACATTTCATCTCCACAAATAAGTGGAAATTGGACAGCAAAACCTAACAAAATGCAACAGCTGCTTTTCTCATTGGTAAAATACAAAATGAGAAAAATATGTGATAAAAATAATTATATAAACAAGAAGAAGGGTGTGTTTCATCTAGATATAAGCTCATCTAATATTGAATGTGTAATGCTAGGCCCACTACACCGTGTTTATTTGATCAAAGAATATATTATATATCAAAGTAGCAGAAAGGTGGCAAAACAAGAATTTTTATTGCTAAATTTACCTCTGCCACTTTCTGCATATATAACAAAGTTGCAGAACTTCTAGCATTTATCCAGACTGGAATAAGACAATATTGCTGCATTCATAATTTGAAAAGAAGCATTGCTTTAACTCAATAAGCAAAGCAAACACACTTCAATGTCATGTAATATGTATTAATTCTTTCTTTCAATGGTCATGTTTCTGCAAAGCCTGTATAAGAGGGCTACAAATACAGTGGATATAAAAAGTGTACATAACCCTGTTAAAATGCCAATTTTTTGTGATATTAAAAAAATAGACCACAATAAATCAGATTTGTTTTTCAATTGAATTGTACAGGTTATAGGTGACATTAAAGGTAGGAAAAATTTTGAAATGATTTATTGTGCTCTCATTTTTTATATCACAAAAACCTAGCATTCTAACAGGGGTGTGTACACTTTTTATATCCACTGCCTGTAGGTTTTTGAATGCTTTGTAAAGAGTACTTTGCTAGTGCAGATGTTATAATGAAGTATTATATTCAGTCAAAGATAAGGATTATGATCTGGTCTCCAGTCATAAACAATTTATGTTTTCAAGATAGGATAACAATAAATTCAGTTTGAGAGTGGAACAAAGCAAAGCAATGTTTGAGAACTGACTCTAGACATACTTGTTGAAATTTATAATACAGAGGATTACAATTGGGTCTCCAATCATAACCAGTTTATTATGTGTTCAAAACGTAAATGCAAAGAAACTCACCTTTAAAATAAAACTCTAGACATGAATCTTGGCATCCCTGTGGAAAATGGATAAAACTTGTTATGATCAAAGACTCATTAGTAATTCTTTCTAGTGCATGGAGCTTTGTCTGTGCCATGCACTACAAGTGATTGAAAATGAAGTATACAAGCATGAAATGTTTTGCCAGTAAAGCACTCAACACTGTCAGACAGACAGCAGGCAGAAGCAAAGTACCCTCCTGTAGAAATAACTTTAAAAGTTACTAGAAACTTTGTTCTGCCACACATTTTTTATGACTGTGACTGCAAATCATCTAGCAGCTATTAAAATCTGTTTTACCTTTTGCATTGTTCTTTGCCAGCCAGCACTATATGCTGTTAGTCCCTAGCATGAGACCTGACCTTACCAGCACTTGGGTATCCTTAACAAGTTTGTGTTGAGCACTCAAGTGTTGTGAGATCAAGTCTCTTGCTTGGGATGTTCTTAACAGGTTTATCTTTATCCTGATTTCAGAGTGTAATGATGGAGTTTCATGCACTACAACTGAATTATGATTAAAGACTTGATTTTTTTTTTTTTTTAGCCTGATTCTTTGTAATGCAGGGAGCTTTATTTGCTCCACATACTACAAGTTACAGAAAAAATATAGGAGAGTGAAGTGTTTTGCTGCTTTGAAACCATAAAACATTTAGTAAAGCCATACAGAAAGGAGCCCGAAAAGAAATATCACTCTAAGGAAAAATAGCTTTAAAAACTATTACTAGATATGTTACTCTGTCATACTTTTGTTTAAAATGTTGCAAGACCAAGCATTAAACAGCTTTTAAATCTGCTCTAGCGTCTTACTGCTGTTTTGGTGAGACTGGCACTATGCTCTGTTATGCTGTAGACCAAGAATAAAACGTGGTGGTCAGCACTGTCTAGCGTTATGCTATGGACCAAGACTAGAGCTTAATACTGCTTAGAGATGCATAACAAATGCTTGTTAAGCACCTTTATGTCAGTAAAGTGTTTAACAAGCCTGTCTTTTTCCTGATCTGTTATATAATCAAGGTGCTCAATATACTGTGATTC
Source organism: Protopterus annectens (assembly GCF_019279795.1). Classification (NCBI taxonomy): domain Eukaryota; kingdom Metazoa; phylum Chordata; order Ceratodontiformes; family Protopteridae; genus Protopterus; species Protopterus annectens. The sequence continues at coordinate 303,925,356 of NC_056735.1, read as the reverse complement.
TTTTTGAATCCCACTGAACAACTGATATTCTTAATAATAGTTGGAATATTTGATAAAATTATAAGAAATGTGTATACAGTTGTAAGAAACACTCAGGGGAAAATGGATTTCTAGTTGGTTTTGAAAGTATTAAAAAAGCTTCCATAGTTCTGTTTCTTCTTTTATAATCAAAATTAAACTATTTTACAAAAATGTAAATGAGTTATAATATAATGTAACATTCTGTAAAACAAAAGTGAGTAATACAGAAAACAGATGCAAAAGACATACTGTGATAGTCCTATGTTTATCAGAATGGAATAGCGGTGAATGTCTCATCACTTTTTCATCACTGCAGAGCACATTCGGAACCCCACAGACAAGAAAGATATAGACGTGGACACAGACATCAAATCAACCAAGATATATCATAGTGAAGTTTCTCATCTTAGTAGAGAAATGGCACAGTCACCTAATCTTATTCCATCTGAACATTAAGTGAATATAATGCCAGTCTTGTATCTTAAAACATTTTATTAAAGAAAGGCAATAAAAATGCTTTTTATTTTCCACAGTTTCACACAGAATACATCTGTCTGACAAATGTCTTCTGTGTGAAACTGTAGAAAATAAAGAGCGTTTTTATTGCCTTTCGTTTCAGTGGGGTGCTTCCTACAGCCTTGGACTTTATTTTTGCTTATTGGTTATTGCTTTGAAGGCTGGTTATTCCTCTATTTTGAACATTTACTGGTTATTTTATTAATAAAACCTGTTAGCAACTATAATGAAACATTTAAGAGAAACTGGCATAAGCTCACAGCCGTGATTCAAGGTCCAGCTACATATGAAGTATCAAGGTTAAGTCCATTTTGTTTAATAGTCATTAAAAAAGCAACAGCGGTAGTTTTCAAATAGTTATCTATGAGACTGAATGCATTGTCAAATAATGTAATAATATTTAACAAAGTGACTACCCACGACAATCTAAATACTAAACGTATTACAGACACCCATAACATGGAGGGTTAAGGAGTGATCATAATATATCTGTTACATCTTCAAGAAATGGATATCCAGAACTTCAATAGCAGAGCAGACTGAAATTTAAGAGGTATATATTGACATCCATTTTTGGAGAATACAACTACTCATTTCTGATCAGAGACACCCAGTCATAATTCTTTGTAATACATGGGCCATTACCTGCTCCAGCAGTTACACAGATGGAAAAGGAGACAATGCAATGGGCGGAGGCTAGATGGCCGAGTGAGAGCAGTGAATTTTGAGAGCTCCATAAACTAGTATAATAATACTGGAAAATGTTATTATTTTCAAGTTTAAAATGTCAGAAATCTACAGATAAACTACTAAACTACATAAATATAAATTTTGGTGGAGATATAAAATTTTTTTCCTGTCAAGTAACTTGGAGATATATTGAGACACTGAATATGAACAACTCAAGGAATTCTCATCCAGATGCTGCTTTGAAAAAAAGAACTGCAATTGATGACATTTACCTTACAGGAACTATCGTTGAAAATGGATGGCTTTAAAAATGACTTAGAAAACCTCAAACTGAATTCTCAAAAACAGACTGACACTCTTAAGGAACTATTACAGCAACAACATACAAAAATAACAAATATAGAAACTTCTCTAAATGACATTGAAGGGAGACTCAAAGAGAATACATGGCTGCTTAACAGAATAGATGACTTAGAATCAGGGAAAGGAGAAACAACAAAAGGATCTTTGGTCTGCCTGAAAACACTGAAGGAGAAGACATTATTTCACTCTTAGCAACCTGGATTCCTGAATTTTTAGACTTGAAAGAGAGACTTTCATTTGGAATTGAAAGGGCGCATAGAGCACTGAGGAAACCTGCTTCTAACTCAACACATACTCAACCTAGATCCATAGTTATAAAATCATTTCTGGACAAGGAACTAATGTTAAAATCTGCTTGGAAAAAATCACCCTTAAAATACAATCAAAGCCTGATCCAGAATACTAGAACAAAGGAAAAATGTCTGGCCAATGATAAAACTGTTCAAACAAAACAACATTAAAGCACAGCTGTCCTTTCCAGTCAAGATACAAATACTTTTTGCCAATGAGATGAGAACCTTTAATGACTTAGAAGAAGCTACTATATTCATCAAAAACAACAACATAGTGTCTATCCCAGAATAAATGGAATGGATGGCCCCTACTCTTAAAAGAATAAAAGAAAAAAATCCTTGGACTGATGCTAGAAAGAAGAAACAAAAAAAAAACCTGATTCCAAGATAGCTGTCCCAAAAAATAACTCTTACAACTGCATCACTCAAAGTATCAACTGATATGGTCCATCACTTGTCATCTGTTTTTATTTAAAAAAGGAGGGTTTCTTAAACAACTGAGAAACAGTAATGGTTTATTCAGAATGTTCAAAGAGTCCAATAATTCTTCGCAAACAAAGGTGGGTCAAGATGGGTTACTATTTACATTATATATAAGCCAAACAAAGCAACATATAATACAAACATAGAAGTTTCTATTCCCCTACTTGAACTCAATGAATACTTAGAGTGTTCATTTTTCATTAATTTTACTTATAATAATTTAAGTAATTAATTAACTAATTCAACAAGGTACCATTCATCAGCGTTCAGACTAAACTGTAACAAATTAACATCATATTTAATAGCAGTAACAGTAGAGTGTTTTGAAAAAAAATGCTGTCATGGAGACTAATGCCTTCTTTAGTTAAAGTATGATTTAGAAATGTCATGTATATCCTGGTTAAATAATAGTAGCAAGCTCTTAGTACAAATGCCATTACTATTCTGTCTAAACATAGTTAATATCAATTATGGCAGGTATCATAGCTTCGAGTGCTGTTTGATTAAGCCTGACATGGTGTGCTTGGATGCAGCTGTGTCTGGCAGTGCATGATGTGCTTGGATGCAGCTGTGTCTGGCAGCTGTTGTATGTTACTGCTTTCATCTCTGGGAAGCTGTGGGTTGCAGCTTGTGATTGAGGTTTACTAATGCTTGTGTATTAGGAAGAGACATTTGGTGTTTTAGTCTGTATCCCAGGGAAGGGAGTAGATAAAACTGTGATTTGGGATGTTTTGGCAGAGAATAGTCTGTTTATACATCTGCTGAGTAAGAGGTGGGAAGGCTGGAAGAATGTGTTATCTCTTGTTGTGGCGGCTTGTTGGGAGATTTTTTTTTTTTTTTATCTGTTTGCTCTCTGTTCTTTTCCTGGTTGCTGCCTCACTGAAAGGGAAGAAATTTAGGCTTGAAGTTGCAGTGAAGTGAAGCTTTGCTTCAGGTGCATCGCGAGCCTCTGGTATATAGTACACAGACACACTAACAGAAACAGATGCTCCCAGGTTGCTATGGTAATGGAGATGGAGTGATGATAATGCTTAATTGCTCTGAGGAGCCTCCGAGATGATTCTCGGCAATGAAGTTTTTGGTTTTTAAAAAATATATATAATAAAAGGGCTGTTTTAAACCACATGTACACATATTGATGGTCTCCCAACACTTTATTTAGGTCATTAAGTAAATTATTGATTAAATAAATAAATAAATAATAATAAGCACAATTTTATACTTAAAATGTATTTTGGTCCAAACACATTAAGGACTTACATAAGAGTGGAAGTCTGAGTAATTGTGAAAAACTAAGAGCACTTGGTCTTGTGGAGTACCTTTTGCAGTGGTCTGGGAGGTGAGCTTGCTCGGACATGTTGGGCATTATGGGGATAGCTGATTCTAGGGGTGTTTGGGGTTGCCGGGAAGTGCTAGAGAGTCATCAGATTTCCTTTGTGGAAATATCTATGGGAATGTAAGGTTTGTTGAGTGGTTCACTGGCAGAGTGGCCACTCCATTGAACAGGCTGGTAAAATGGAACAGGACAAATATTGGTTTGGATATTTTAAGAACAGCCTGGAAACACGCCACATGAGCTAATGAATGGTATTCTGGCAAAACTGGATGGGCATTGTTGCCCGTGCTTGAAGCCCTGTATATGTGTATGTAAGGATCAAAATATACTTATAACAAATAAAAAACTAGAAGGGTCTCATAATTTAAAGTCTATGGACTTTAAATATGCTTGGAAGGAGCTAATAATAAGAATAAGCATTACAGCTTGTTGTCTCTCAAATAACTAAGCAACAGCCAAAAAAAAACACACACACAATAGTTATCTAATGTATGATTTTAGTAAATCTAGACATAAAATATATAACCGTCATATAAGATGAAGCAGTCTGCTGAATTTAGATATTAAAGCAGTATTTAATAACATGGGCTTGTGTGTAATAACACTACTGTCTTAACTTGTCATAAATGACATACACTACATTGAACATCAAGGGGAAGCATGATGATTTTCTTATAAAAGTAAATGTGCATAACAAGTCATGTAATTGCTTTAACTTGAATTGTGGTTTTGTAACCCATCTTGGCCATACATAATACTTAAGCTGTTACCAAGGTAACTAATGTTTTATACATATAAAACTGACAAAGTTGTTCAAAGGAAACAATAGAAGCCTGAACTAGGAATGTCACAAAATGTAATGATCACATTCTGAACAAATAGTATTAAATTGATAATAATCACTCAGTTTAACCTTTGCTGATTATACAAAATAGAATGCTGCCATTTAAATCTAAAACCTTTCAGTATAAGCCATAAAATGGCAATTTATGAATATGGCAAGGGAGCTTGTAATCATTAATGACAATAAGTACATTTGTTGATTTTAACCTATAATTTCACTCATTTTATAATAAGAAATGACAGATAAGAAAATCCTGTTCCCTATTATGTGATCAAAGACACATTCTTTCAAATGCGTCTTGATCGAACTTGAAAGCACAAAACTGCAAAATACCGAAACGGCATATAAGAGAACTCTTTCCCTGGGAAAGAAATCGCTTGGCCACCTTCATTATTTTGCCATTTTCATCACTGTAGTGCAATCTGGGAGTTGGTATATTTAAGTAGGGGGAGTGTGGGGGCAAAGCCCCCCACTTTATGTAATATTTTAAAGTTTTTTTTTTTTTTTGGAACAGCAATTTTTTTCCCAGGGAAAAAAAATGCTGTCCTAAGTGTTTGGGATTTAAGCTTTCACTTACATGGGGTCGATAAATCAGTGTTCACTTTTTTAAGTGTTTGCTGATTTAATATAGTCCCGCAAATCCTTATGTGTAGGAAATGTGGGGAAGAGGGATGCACTGATAATTAAAATGTACTAACTTTCATCAATGTTCACATAAAATAAACTTGATGCTTTAAGTAAGTTAGCAACAAACAAAGTGATTACTTAAGTGCTGGCAAACAATAAAATATAACTTCTGATATATCCAGTAAAATACATTGTATTATAAACATCAGGTATATATATTATTACCATCTATTTATATTAAGTAATAAGTTTTGAAAGACTTCATCAATAGGGCTGAATATGTTAAATAACTGTGTGGTATAATCTTTTACTGAGGTTTTATATATGATACATCCTACTTTACTATGAATGAATTGCTTATCATCTATCTTTCATGTAAATATTAATTGCTTATACAATCAGTAGACATTTATATTGTATTAGAATTCTGTCTAATCTACAATAGTACTATATAAATATTGCTTATTCCTATTATAAATATTCTCCATATGATAATTCAATATATGGAGCTCAGATGTTCTGGATTGTCAAGGTATGAGTGATAATCTGATGGACATAGGTTTATCCATCAGATTAGGAATGATTTTCATTCCATGGCTAGTGCAGATCTTAGTTTTGTTAACATTTATTAATTTAAATTTGTTATTTCACAAAACATTTTTAGTATGCCTGACCAAAACATTACTTTATTGGTAAACACTCAAAGTATAAAACTGATAATTCCTTTAAAAGGTCAAACATATACTTTATAGTTATCAGAGGAAAATGTTTAATAGTCACGATAAAACAAAAAATACATAGTCTAAATAACCTAAGATGGATTTAACTTTATTATCTTTAAATACCAATAGCTTAAACAATCCTAGCAAGAGATCAAATGTACTGAAATATTTAAAATTGAAACAAAGCACAAATTGTCTTCCTTCAAGAAACTCATTTCAAAACAAATGACAATTACAAACGGAATCCTAAGGAATATATGATTTTACTGCAATCCACTTATAAGACAAAGACAAAAGGGGTAACAATTTTATGGAAAACAACTGTGATTAACCCAGAAATAATTTATAAGTATGAAGATAAAGAAGGCCTTATGGCATTAGCAATAGTTAAATATAATAATAGAATATGGACCCTAGCAATCTATACTGGTTCCCAGGCATTGAACAGGAACTGTTAAAAACACTTGGATTTCATTTCCAATAATTATAAAGGCAACTTAATATTAGGAGGAGATTTTAACTGTATATTTGATATTTCTGAAACTACAAATAAAAGACCACTGTGTACATCTGCTGTATTAAAAGCTTTAAACAAATGGTTAGAATCATTTCATCTTGTAGATACTTTCAAATTTAAAGACGATAAATCTTTGTTGTTTTCCCATCAAGATCACAGATTTGGTACCCAGACTAAAATAGATAAAATATTTGCTGCCTATGACTTACACTCTAAAATTGTTAATTTCTCAATCACTCCCTGCCCCTTTTCAGACCACAATTCATTGATACTAAAACTTCAAATGGGTACAAACCATTAATCTTTAACTCCAGAATTCCAACATATATAACTAAAATTAAAGAGTTCAAACCCTGGTTATTACCTGAATTACAGTTCTTCTTAGATATTAATTACACCACAGAGATAAATAAAATAATGATATGGAACTCATTAAAAGCTTACATATATGGTAAAACCCTAACTTGGTATAAAAAAATCAGAGAATGGGATTCTGAATTATTAGATCTACAATCCAAACTTTTGTCAGTAAAAACTGAAAAAATTCAAAACCATTTGGAGATGAAAAAGAAAGTAGAAGTATTAATCAATAAATACAATGAAATTCTAACACATAAAACTAGTATAGCTTTAGAAAAACTAAAAATTAATACCTTGGCCACTTTTCCCAAATATCTACATAATGTATCCACAAGAATCAATATACAATCAAAAGCTAATAACCTTAAAAGTATCTTCCATGAAAAGAAAGGGAAAAATGTCTTAGATATAGGTGACATTCTTGATGCCTAGAGAAATCACTATATGGAACATTTCCAAAAAGAAAATATACATATCAATCAATTATATCTAGATGAAAAATGTTTTAATATAAACAAATACAAGAAAAATTAAAACTAGATCTGCACGCACCCATATCCTGCAAAGAAATTACAGATACAATAAAAGAGGGCAAACATAATAATGCTTCAGGTATAGATGGAATAATTATGGAAATATATAAACTTTTTCCTTCAAAGATACTACCCTTCTTCCATAAAACTCTATTAGAATTTCAGTCACAAGCTTCAATACCACCCTCTTGGAGATATTACTTAATCACACCAATCCTAAAGGAAAACAAATCCCCATACCTCTGTACCCCATATAGACCTATAACACTATTAAATAATGACTATAATATATTTATGACAATATATTAACTAACAGAATGAAAATACCATACCACTATCCAAAGCAATAAATAATGATCAAACTGGATTTATATATCATAGACACACATATGACAATATTAAATGGATAATTTCTCTTATAAATTATGTTAATAAATAAAATAAAGAAACACTCATAACTGGCTTAGATATAGAGAAAGCCTTTGATTCCCTAAATTGGGACTATTTATTCAAAATCCTAATGCTATTTGAATTTCCTGCATCCTTTGTTCATCCTCCTAAAGAATATATATACAAATAATTTACCTCTGAACTATACATAACATATAACAAAAGACACTAAACAAGGATGTCCCTTGCCACTGATTCTATTTGCTCTGGCTATTGAAATATTGGCAGATTAAGTTCATAACAATATAAAAATCAAAGGAATAGATGTTTATGAACAATACAATTCTAAAGTAATGCTATTTGCTGATGATATATTACTAACGTTATCTAATACAAAAGAGACATTAGAAGAATTAGATATATTAATTGACAAATTTCACATGACTTCAGGACTCTGTTTCAATAAATCAAAATCAAAATTTTTATTTTTAAATAAAAAAAAGAACTGCAAACTAAGGGGGATCACATCATAGGAAAACACGAATCTACCTTAAAATATCTAGAAATTGAGTTATGCAAGGATAGTAATGAATTAGTCTCAAAAAAACTACAATAATATCATCAATACAATTAAAATCTCTGTGGAAAAATGGAACAAAATATTATTAACATTTGAAGATAGACTACAGTTAATAAAAATGGTTTACTACCCAAGATCCTATATATAGCCTTTGCAATACAACTGTTACCAGAAAGGAATATACGTAAATAATCTCATGCCTAATAAATTTTTTATGGTTTCCCAAAAGAAACAGAATAGCTTTAATACATCATATCAGACCATGGAAACAGGGAGGATTAAACTTTCCTGATATAGAAACATATATAAAAGCATCAATATCTAAAACAATCTCAGAATGGATAAATCCAAATTACTCTGCAAATCTGAAAGAATTACTAACTGTAATATCAATAAAAGAATTTGATTTACAAAAAAAATCAAATAACAAATAAAAACAATTTGCAATGGCACATATGTATTAGTATGCAAGATAACATAACTAAACCCACTAAAATTCATATGATTAATTATTACATTGACTCATTTGGGAAAATTATTAATGAAAATATAGATTTAAAAATTTGGTTTGATCTTTTAACACCATTTATATTCACAAAGAACTTGCTACATAAAATATATAGAGAAATTATTAATTCCTGGGAACAGAAATGATTTGTTTGTTGGCTCCAGTGTATCAAAGAACTAAAAGTTTTAGATATACAAGTAATAAAAACAACATACAAAATTCCGCAAATGTAGCATTGTTGCCTCACAGCAAGAGGTTCTCCCATTCAGTTCTCAGATTAGGTTGGGAGTGCCTTCTGTGTGGAGTCTGCATGTCCTCCCCACGGTCGAGTGGGCGTTTGAAAGACATGCGTTGAATGGGCATGCCTTTGTTGAAGGTTGGGCATCGGTCTGGCAACTTGACACCATAAAAACCAACTGCCAATCATTAGTGGACCGGAATTCTGCTGTGGCGACCCCTAACTGGGAAAAGCCAAAAGACAAACAACAACAACAAAATTCCACAACAGGACTGGCTAACTTTACAGAGTATTCTGTCATATTCGTAAGATTTAAGTAGAATAATTAACAATTCTTCATTTAAACAAAAACCTAAATTTATGAAGTACATATATGAAATCATATATAATGACTTTGACAAGGGAAAAAGTATTTCAAAATTTTACAAAATATTGATAAATTATAAAACAACACCCAAAACCTCATATTGGATATGTATAACAAAAGGACACTCAATACAGTTAACTGAAGGTATTAAAACAAATAACTTATTATCGATAAAATATACATCCTTTACACAATACTAGAAAGTTTTTAATTGGAAATGCTTGCACAGAGTATTCTTAACCACAGACAGAATCAGTAAAATTAGTTCTTTCATAAAAGGAATATGTTGGAGATGTTAGCAAGTACACAATGCAGATTGGAACTACATTTTCTTTGATTGTGTTAAAATTAAGCCATTTTGGAATGGTATTAATAATGTTCTACAAGTTTTATTTAATGAATCATTTTATTTAACTAAAGCTCTTGTATTATTAAATGTGAACGAAGGTCCTCATTTGAATAGGTCAAACATGTATCTAGTATGGACTATACTTGCAATTTCAAGGAAGCGTATAACAAGAAGATGGAATACAAACACAATACCAACTCTGGAAGACTTCTATAGCATACTGAAGACCACAGCAGTATTGGAAGTTAAAATTAAAGAACTAAGAATTTATCCAAAGCCATTTATCAACAACCCTTGGGGAAAGGTCTTATAGTTTATTGACACTATACAATAATTGATCAGACACACTGATAATGGATTGGACATACTTATAAAGTACAACAAGGCACTGAAAGACACCCACTGGTAATCCGAAAACACCAAGATGCAGGAATCACGAACCAAATGCTGAGTAAAAATTTTTTTTAATTAAAACAGCTCCACCAGTTCAGCATAAAAAGTACAAACACTCCAAGCATGTAAAGTCAAGCGCTTTCACCTTATAAAGTAACTGTAAACATTAAGATCTGTTATAGTGTCAGACTAATGTAAATAGTGTACATAGTTATTTAAGATGTTATGTATAAATACTATGGAATTCATTCAAATGTATTTCAGAAATAAAAAAAAAATGAGGAAAAAAAGGAGACAAAATGTATAGAATCATCAGGAGTTTTACAACTGTCACACAATTATTTGTATTACATGGAGCATTAACCTCTGCAATGTACTAAGAAATATAAAAAAAACTGAAGGAGTAGTAAGTACCTTTGAAAGCTGTAACACATTTAGCTCTGCCTTACAGGTAGAGGCAAGAGGAAAACTGTATCTTTGATCCTCTAATAGCTTTAAAAGCTGTAACATACTTTGTGTTGCCCCACACAAAAAAGAAAAATGAAGCAGCACAAGGTATATTACAGCTTCTAAATCTGTTTCATCTTCCTGTTGCTCTTCTGTTGTGTTCAAGTTCAGTTCATTTATGTGCAGATAAAATATTAAAATAATTATAAAATAAGCATGACACAAATAACAATAAATAAAAAGACATATGAAAAAGAACAAAAAATCAAAGCATGTAGAAGTAAGAGTAAAAAGACATGGAAAGGTAGTAATAAACTAAAATGAGGTAACAGACAATGTGAGAAATCTTGGAGACTTGTCAGCTAAAGCACTACTAATTATCAACTATAGAAGGCTGTCATAAGTCCATAAAATGAAAATAAATAGCATCAAAACTGTGCCAAAACAGAGGCATGCAGAAGAGTGGTGATCCAGCTTGTTGTGAAAATAATGACTACAAATCCATAGATTCACACAGAAGACATGGGAGTCATGGGAATCATAGGAGGTTCAAGGTTACTGATCCTTGCCAAACACCTCGTCAGATTTCAGCCTAGACTGTACCTCCATTCTTGAGAAGTTTGTGTGTGTGTGTGTGTGTGTGTGTGTGTGTGTGTGTGTGTGTGTGTGTGTGTGTGTGTGTGTGTGTGTGTGTGTGTGTGTGTGTGTGTGTGTGTGTGTGTGTGTGTGTTAGCAGGTGCCCATTATGTGTGGACTGGTAGGCAGAACACTAGCAGAGTCAGGTCTGATAGTTTGGTGTTCAGTTTGGAGACACTGTAACTAGCTGTTAATGATGGATTCTTCTGTGTAGCATTACATAGTCTCTCAATTAGAGATTCTCACTGCAACACTAATTGACAGAGAAACTTAAGCCAATTGGAGCTTGAAATATCAACCTCTCTAAATCCCAAAGTAATCAGTTTTTCTTCTTTCCTGAGCTGCTCATATATATATATATATATATATATATATATATATATATATATATATATATATATATATATATATATCTTTAAAGACAGCTAAGGTGCTTGCATGGCTTGCCATTATGTTTTATTAAAAGCTTGCTATTGTGTTAAACTGTAATGTAAGCTGGGGAAAATGGTTTCTTCAAAGTAAGATGGAACAGCAGGTTGCAACTAAATGGGTAAGGTTAACTGGAACAGAGTGAGGCTACATTTGGGCAAGTTTAAATCTGAAAATGATTACAGTATTAAATAACTGATAACACACCACTGCATATACTAAGTAGTCTTTCAGCAATATTCTCACTCTGCAGATCACATTCTAGATATAAGAGGTGACTGAATAGATTCCAATATAAGACCCTAAAACCATCACCTACAAAAACAGAATTGTTTGGCCCTAATTGCGTGAAACTTACTTAAGTTCACATATGATCTAAACATATGTACTCCCACACAGATGAGTTTTTATGCAGGACAAAAGTAGGTTGGAAGGTTCATCACTTTAAAGGCTATACATAGATATGAAGATGAAGGAGTCTATAAGAGACTTTGTACAGAGAAAAGGCTACCAGTCTGTCCTCATAACTAAGATTTTTGAAGCCACTGATATTTTTATTTATGAATCTCTCAGCTCTCATAATTGAATGATATGTTTACACAAATGCATGCAAAAAGGTACATTATATTCTATAATGGATCGGATGAGAAATAAATAAATGGGATCTAAGTCTTCTTTGGAGATGCCTTTGGAATTAGATGAGCCAGGGAGAAGACTTTATGAACTACTGCAGAGACATGATGAGCAAACAATAAGAAATTATAGATCACTTACAACATTGTCTGATTGTAGGGGTGTGTTACCTATATGGCATGCGAAAATGTTTTGTTTACCAAAACTAACTATGCTAAATTTTTTTCACATTTAATTTGAGACCATAGTCCACAAACCAATTAGCATGGTCTAACCCATGTTGGAGCAATTCTGAGTCACTTGAAGCTTGCACCCAGTTTACAGTTGTCTGCAAATGGATCAACTTCAGTAGATCAACTTACCTAACACCAAAGCCCAGATAACCAAGATGAAAGCACCGAACAGACCAAGGTACCAAACATACACAACATCGTAACCCCACACCAGGAAAATAGTCAGTCATCCAACAACACCACAAAAGCAAACCATACTAAATTCAGCCTATCCAAATGGGTAGTTTCACTCCCCCACACCCCCTTACTTAAATATACTAACTCTGAGATCGCACTCCAGTGTGGAGAAGGGAAAAGGACACCATATTGGCCAACCGACCCCTGTGTTAAACTTCCAATATTTTTTGTTGGGTACCCTGGTCTATTAGGTGCTTTTGTCTCAGTTATTTGGACTTCTGTGTTAAGGTAAGTCAATCTACTGAAGTAGATCCCTGAAAACATAAATAACCATAGGCCAGGAGTGTTGGCCTGCAGGCCTGAGAAATAGATGTCAAATATGAGAGAGCTCAACATTGAGCCTTGTGGTACACTACCAGTAACTTTTCTGCTTTCAGAAGTTACACCTGTGATTTTTTTTTCATGAGTTCTATCAGACAACACTGGCTATCCAGTTAACAACATAATGATTTATTTTCAAACTTACAAGTCATTCAACAATACCTGCATGAGGAATAGTGTAAAAGGCCTTGATCAGTCCAGATATGTTTATTTGTACTGCAAAACCTCTAGCCATCTCTCTGGTTACTTTTTCAAATAAATTAATGTGGTTGAAGAGGCAGGACCTTCTTTTGACAAAGCCAGATTGTTGAGGGCCCAGGATTAAGAGATTTACAATGTTCATATTAACAAGGTCAGAGATAATATGCACCATAGGCTTACATATGAAGTTAATGAGACTAAAAGGTCTGCAGTCATCAAGATCTGTGGTTTGGCCACCCTTCTGTAATTGTATTACAATGGCTGTTTTCCAGACTTTAGGAATGTAGCCAGTGAAGAGGCTTAGATTAAAGAGGTTAAGTAGGGCTTCAGAAAGACCATATTTGGCACTGAAAATCATTTGACCTGGTATATTATCAGGGCTCATGGATGAGATGTTCTCAACCTTTGAGAGGGCTAAAAAAAACTTTTCCAGAATAACTAAATGTGTTGTTGTGATTATAGATCTGTGTGATAGCTATTAACTCTAGCTGGTGCAAAAATTCATTAAATTTGTCAGCAAATATATTACCTATTTCAAATCAGAGTATGCAGTATTATTGTGGACTAGATCTGACCATCGATGGATGTAATTCTTAACTTCTTGGCATGGTTAAAGAAAATAAGTGTTGTTAATTTTCATTTCAGTAGTTATTTTAAGTTCATAATCAGCTTTAAGCTTCCTAATGGTTACCTTAAACTCTTTACTTGTTTGCTTAAGTGTGTTCTTAAAGTAGTTAGACTGAGACCTCTAATAAACATTAAGCAATTTCTTTCTTTAATTTGTTATATAATTCATTTATATGGGTATTCCACCATCATTTTTGAAATGTTTCATGTTTGGTGAGGATAGGGACTGCCTTATCAATACAGCTATTTAAGACAGAGTAGAAATCAGAGGCATAGGTAGTTGTCTTTACAATGGGATCCAGTGGAGGAGCATTACAGCAGAATTTGGGCCAGATTCCAAAAGATTTGCTCTCAGTGTAAGTCTGCCCTGATTCTGAAAGACTTGCTCTCAGTGTAAATGACCTTCTTCAGTGTAAGGCTTATCAATAAACAGGCTTACATTAGGGCCAGATTTTAAAAGTCCTGCTCTCAGTATAAATGGTCATTTACACTGACAGCAAGTGTTTTGGAATTGGGCCCTTTATTTGGGTCATCAAGTAAAAAAAAAGTTTGCTTTTGAAAAGTCCCTAAACACAGAGGTATTTACAGGGGAAGTATCACCAGTTTTAAAAGAAAAGGTCACTAATTTATGGTCTGACTTAACAAGACAGGATGATACATATGGAGATGTCTAAGAAATAGCCATATTTGTGAGAATTGGATCAAAAATATTGGGGGCCCTTGTAGGAGGGTTAACTATTTGTAAAAGAGAGTTAACTTTTATAATGTCAATGAAGTGCTGGAAATGTCAACCATTGGCAGCAGAGGTCAAAAAGCTTATGGATAGATAGCTGAAATCCCCAAGTAGAAATGTATTTCATTTAATGGGGGATTTCACCTAATGTGTTAAGATAACTATCATTTTTGAAAGGGGACTTAAAGGGTGTTTTATAACTATCTAGGAAGTGGCAATTTGTTCTGTTAATGGTGATTGGGACATCTAGGAGTTCAAATGTGGTGTCCAGAGAAATCTGTCATGAGCTGATGATATCATACTACCACACAATGGCCAAATGGCCAGAATGTCTAAAGACATGATATGCACTATACATAGGAACAGAGGAAGTATTTTCATCACTCTGAAACCATTCCTCTTTAACTACACGTGTGTTTATGTTCAAGTTGCAGAAGAGCCTCAAGCTTGGACATTGTTTGTTTAGAGTAGATCCACATTAATTTCTACCAATATGCAGGTAATATGGTAAAAAGATTTGAAGATAGAGAGCGAGAGAGAAACAGAGAGAGAGACACTACTGGAAATATGTAATGGATGAGACAAATTGTTATAACAGGTCAAGAGCTCAAGGATTAAACTAATAACTAAATATACCAGTAATAGCAACAAGGTCTATGATACAGTAAATAATTATTTTATTTATTTTATTTTATTTTACATTTGTTGACCGGAATAGTCCGACTGGATGCATGTCCATTTTCAGAGGAAGCCCAGGGAGAAAAGCTCCAAGGGTAAGCAGATACAGCATTATATAATACCAGTATTACATATTACAAACAGACTATTTACAGAGATTACATAAGTAAGCAAGTTAAACAAGTTCCACAGGTTAGAGTTAATCCCGACCGTAAATCAAGATTAAATGAAATTACACAGTAAACTGGTTAACAGATTTTTACACATTCTAGAGAGAGTTATCCAGGCTTGATACATTGACATAGCCAGTTAAGTGACAAATGTTGTTTGAGTCTAGTTTCAAATTGACCTAAGGTGGAAAGTAAGGTAATATCAGCTGGAAGAGAGTTCCAGGATCTACTTACAGAGTTTGCAAAGAGAGAGTCACCGGCTGTGTTATTAATTTTGCTAGTCTGAATTACTAGTTTGTTAGAGGATCGAAGCGGTCTAGGATTGTTATAGGGAGTGATAATATTTTTAAGTGCAGGAGTATTGTCTGGAATATAGAGGATTTTATAGGCCATAATCAGTTGGTTATACTGGATTAGGCTGGGTAGTTCAAGCCACCCAAGCTGATTTAGATTGATGCAATGATGTGTCCTAAAAGGCAGCTCAGTGGCAAATGTGGCAATGTGGTTGTAGCAAATTGAGAGTTTGTTAAGGACAGTCTTGTTTAAATTTGAGAGTAGCGGGGATGCATACAGAAAGGTTGAAAGAAGGTGAGAGCGAGCTATGGCAATTTTAGCTGGAGGGGTTAGGAAGGCTTTTATTCTGTAAAGTGACCCTGGTTTTTTATTGATGGTTTTGATAGTTTGGTTAACATGTAGATCGAATTTTAGATTATTATCTATGATGACACCTAATAGTTTTGTAGAGGGGTCTGGGGAGATTATTGCGCCATTGTTTGAATTTACGGTAAAGGTGAAAGTGGTAGACCTACGTGTTGGTGAAAATAGCAGCATTTTAGTTTTTTGGGGATTCAGGATCAGACAACATTCAGAAAGCCAGTTTTCTATTGTATTAAAGGTGGTCTGGGTAGCTGACCATAACTCTATTGGAGATGTGGCCGAGCAAATCAGAGTAGAGTCATCAGCATATTGGATACAGCTGACTTTTGGGATGACAGTATAAAGGTCGTTAGTGAAGATGGAAAACAGCAAGAGCCCTAGTATAGAGCCTTGTGGTACTCCAAGGGTGTTAGGTAGAAGGCTAGAGAGTTTGTTCTGCCAGAGGACAGCCTGCTGTCAACCATTCAGGTAGGATTGAAACCATTGAAGGGCTGTAGTATCTAGACAGAATGTTTGCAGGGTGTGGATTAAAAGTTGGTGATCAACCATATCGAATGCCTTGGAAAGATCCAAGAAGAGGACTGAGGATATATAATTATTGTTGTGATTATGGTTTATGGTGTTGGTAAAGGCTAGGAGGGCTGAAGTAGTGCTGTGATGAGGACAGAAGCCATGCTGAGTGTCTGCCATAAGGTGATTCTGGATTAGGTGGTGCATGACTTGTCTATGAATTCATTTTTCCATAATCTTTGCAAGTGGAGAGAGTATAGCTATTGGCCTATAATTGGAGAATTCAGTAGAGCTGCCTCCTTTATGAAGTGGGATTACAAAGGATATTTTCCAGATGGTGGGAATTTTAGCTTCTACTATGGTTCTATTGATTAGTATTGAGACGGGGTAAGCAATAGCATCAGCTGATTTTTGTAGGTACTCGGCAGGGAGTTGATCAGCAGAAAGTGTAGAGGATTTTAATTTTTTGATCAAGGTATGGATAAGTGAAGTGGTGACTGGTTGGAAGCTGAATGCAAGTGGGTTTCTTGGGGTGCTACTTTCAGGACCAGGGGAGCTAGGAGGTAGTTGGCTAGCTAGGGCTTGAATTGTCTCAGTAAAGAATCGGTTAAAACTGTCAGAAACATCTTCAGGGGTTTGATCAATAGTAGCAGCAGGGATTGGAGTTGACGTTTGTCCAGGATGTAGTAGATTATTTAAACCTGCCCAAAACTTCTGAGGGTTATTTTGATTTACTGTCTGTAAATTACAGTAGTATTGTTTTTTGTCTTGTAAAATGGATTTTTTAGTTTCGTTCCTGGATTGCCTGTATTTAATGTGATCTTGGGGGTCTTTAGAAGAACGCCATAAAGCCCATGCTTTGTATCTAAGGGTAATTTTGAGTTTAGACTCTTTAGAAAGCCATGGCGTAGTTTTTGCCTTTGTTCTCTTTGAACAAATAGGTGCATGCAAATCAAGGATCTCAAGGAATTTGTTGTTAAAGTATGCTACTGCTTCCTCTAAAGGGAGATGTTTTAGAATAGACCAATTACATGAGTTTAGTTCTTGTTGGAATTTGGCAGGGTCAAAGTTTATATTGTTTCTAACCTTTCTGAGTAAGGGTTGTTGGGAATTAATGGCTTTATGCTTAATTATATATGTGAGAAGGTGATCGCTTAGGCCATCGGTGAGGGTACCAGAGGTGTACAGTTGGGGGTGACTATTTATGAGTACCCAGTCAAGTATGCTTTCTTTTTGGTTGGGTTTACTTATCCTGGTAGGGGTGGATATGATTTGTGTAAATGCATGCAGGTTAATATGGGTGGTTGGGGATTCTGAGGAACAGGTGCCCCCAATAAACATTGGAACAGTTTGATAATGGATGAAACTATAAAAGACATTGCATGAAACATTATGTTACATATACAAAATATTACTATACTTAAAGTTTCAATATGTAACAGATCTGTTTTAAAAAGAACTCTTAAGTACTTGTACTTGTGACTGATATCACTGGTTAAAATATTTATTTAACAAAGGATATGGTTTTAGATGTCCTAAAACAGGACATCTCTTTGAGTTTGTTTCTGAAACTGCAAAACTAAGACTCTAGTTTACCTAGTTAAATACTAAAGTAAGATTTTTATATTGGGGAAAGCAGCATTATAATGATATTGGAATTGGCAGGTTGAATAATACCTAATATAATAATATTTATTTGAAGAGGAGCAATCATTGTTTTAAATTCCATAAAGTATGTACTATATTTAATATGACATAAAATGGAGATGTGCATGAACTGCTATATTTAGAGACAGAGCGTCAAAATCTTTTGAATGTGCATGTCTGGCCTGGAATCAATGAAAGATCATTGCTCTTCATCCTGAAATACAAATCTACACACCTGCTGAAGTGAATTTTTAGAACACTTTAAAAGGATCATTACAGCTTACTTGTTTCCCTTACAAAGTACACTGCTCACCTATTTGTGTAAAATGTACATTGGCCAGTTTTTGTTAAGATTAACAAGAGCTTTCATTTTTCATTTTTCTGTCTCTTAGTGATTTGTTCTACAAACCTTCATTAGGTGCTGGTTTAAAAGCACAGAAAGAGGATGAGTTTCTATATGTATTGTCCTCTGTCTGGTGACCGTCAGCACCACCTTACGTAGGTCTTGACAGACACTACCATCCTGGCAAGTATATAAATTTCTTGTGCCGCAGACTGCAGCCAGCATCCTCACTAACTGCAGGGGTAGGACACAGCCCCATCATTATGGCCTGGGGATTCAGTCTTAAACCTACCCCCTCCTTACTAATGCTTCCCAACTGTTGCAGAATGGATTAACACTGTCTGTCTAGGTGACCAAACTCCTTGATAGCCTCACCTATGCTGGTTGTATCATATATAATGCAGAGCTAAATTATATTTTATTATTAGACCTATCCCCTACCCTGTCAGCTGGCATCTGCACCTGATTTACTCTGGAGGTCAGTGATATCTCCCTCTGTGCATGCCCACATTTGTGAATGTGCAGTAGAAGCTACAATTACCAGTTTGGCAGAGCTCAGCAAACATCCCCAAGTGGTGCTACATGCTGCATACCTCCTGTCCCCTAGATAGTAGTGGTGCAGCAATTCGAACAACAGCCACCCTAATGATGGGTGAGGTGCCAATGGTTGCTTACTTTCACACTTCTATTAGCCTCTTCAGTACTCAGGCTGCTTGTAGAAGCCCAGGTTGTATGGGTCATAGTAAGGCAGTGATGGCGAACCTATGACACGCGTGTCAAAGGTGACACACCACAATGTTTTAGGTGGCACACCAGCATCAGAGTTACCAAAGAAACTGAATGAACAAAAATACAAGAAATATGTGAAGCTGCACTTATCTATTAAAACTCAGCAACAAAAAAGTCATTAATTGATGTTAATCAAATCAAGTGCAATGTGTTCCATATTTTTTTCAGTTCAATTCAAAATTACTATTAAAAGTAGAGTACTTTTTGGTGCACTATTTTAAGCCCGATTATCACTATGCATATTGTTTTCTATACTGTAAGTCATTGATTTTTCTTTTACTTTTATAATACATAGCAGCACACCTGTTTGGACTGCATTTTTTTTAAATAAATGAATGTGTAAAGAATTTTTTTCTCTTTTGCTCGTGGGGGGGGGGGGTGTGAAATGCCAGCAGAGTAAAGATCGGCATTTTCCAAATTTTTGACATGCCGAGCCCAAAAGGTTCACCATCACTATAGTAAGGGCTTCATCCATTTAAGCCATAGGGTAGACTACATCCTGAAATGTTATAACTGAGCCACATAACAAACACAGTGTGGAAACAGTTTTATTTGTGTGTGCACTATGGTCATGAATCCACCTGGCAGTTTCATATCATATATTTAATACCCCCTTTTACATATAGTAGCAGAAAGGACCAGCACTAAGGTAAACCTTTGCTGAAACAACCAAAAGTCCAAATAGAAGCAAAGGTCCAGTGAAAGGAAACACCTGACACACAGAAATACACTGAAGAAGGACACAAGTCTAAAAGCTTTTTGACCTTATGATTTGGATTTATTAAAGCCTGTTTGGATTTTATTTCTGTGTGTCAGGTGTTCCCTTTTACATATAGTCAATTTAACAGATCATATCAGTATATCATATGAAACAATATTTATTTGCTTACTTTTAGAAAAGATACATTGCCATTACTAATGTACTCTGCCAACACTGTGATACACCACTTACAAGGTATTCTGATGTCTTACTGCTTTAAGTCCTATCATTTAATAATTCACAATTAACAGTTAGGCTATAGATGCTTCTGACAACATATTAACAATATTGTTTCATTGCAGACAAAGTTGCCTACACTGCAGAAACTTTCGTACAATTTATGTGTTTAAGTCTTGTATTGTATTTTATCATGTTATTCCATGGTGGTACAGCGGTAGCACTGTTACCTTACAGCAAGAGGTTCTCCCATTCAATTCTTGGCTTGGCTTGGCAGTGTCTTCTGTGTGGAGTCTGCATGTCCTCCCCATGGTTGGGTAGCGTTCGAAAGACATGCATGCATAAATGGGCATGCCTTCATTGAAGGTTGGGTGTCGAGCTGGCACCTCGGCATTCCGTAAAAAATCTACTGCCGATCATTAGCGGACCAGAGTTCCACTGTGGCGACCCCTTACCAGGAAAAAGCCAAAAGACAAACAAACAAACAAACATTGTATTTTATCATGTTCTGCAGTGATTTAATCTGCTCTGTATGAAGTTTTGTTTTTCCTCCTCTGGGCATCTGCTGTAAATGGACATTGCCCAGTTTGACAATCTAATAAAATCTTTATAAACAGAGAAAGAAGGAAAAAGTAAGAAAGAAAAAAGAAAGAAAGAAAAGGAATATGAGACTGCCACTTCTATCCATCCACTTTCTAAACTGCTTGCCCTCATGCATGTCATGGTGGGCAGTAAGCTAAACAAGGCAACCCAGATTTCTTTATTCCCAGCAACAGTTTTCACCTCAGACTGTGTGATCCCCAGATTCTTCCAGGAAATTTGAGACATATAGTCCTTCTAACCTGTTCAGATTCTGTCCTAGGGCTTCCTTCCAGTGGAGCATGCCTTGAACACTTCCCAAGGCAGGTGCCCAGAGGACACACACAAACAGGACAAACCACTTCTACTGCTTCCTTTCACTATGGATGAGCAGTGGCTGTAATCCAATGTCCTCCTGTATTGACAGAATCCTCACTTCCTTATGGAAATTGAACCCTGCTACTCAAAAAGGAACCCCCATTTTGCTGCTTGTGATCTCATGATCTGATCCTCTTGGTTACTATTCAAATCTTATGATCACAGTGGAGGAAGCAGAGATAGACTAACCAGTAAATTGAGACCTTTGTCTTATGACTAAACTCTTGCTTCACCACCGCACTCCGGCCTAATGCCAGCAGTATAGCTACCATTGCACCCACTTGCCAGTCAAACTTCCAATCACCCTACTTTCACTCATGAAGAATACCCTAATATACTTGAGCTGTTCAATCTCAGTTGGCTGCTCCCACTCATCTCCAAAGGACAATCCATTCTTTTTCAGGAGACAATCATGATGGACGTCTGATTTTGGAGGTGCTGCTTTTCATCTAGGGCACTTCACAGCCACTAGATGTTGACTGAAGATCACAATCTCTAGATGGTAATAGAACACAGACTACGAACAACCAAGACTCCACCATCACATTCTCTGACTAGATACTCTCTAGACCTTGGCTGCACCCTGATATCGTGTTCATGAATATCTGAAATAGGAGGGAGATATGACACACCTTAGTGGAGTCCTATAATCACCTTGAAAGTATTTAATTTATTGCTGAGAATGCAGATCCAACTCTTATTCTTCAAATGCAGGGACCAAGTGACACATAGCAGTGGTCCTAGGATCTAATACTGTCATAAAGCTTCCTACAACACATTCTAAGGTACATCATGGCCACATATCTCCTTCAAGACCATAAAGCATATGTATATAGTATTGGCAAACTCCCATGCCCACTTTAATATCACACAAGGATAATGGGTTCAACAACATTTCCATGGCCTAGACAGAATTCACTCTACTTCTCCTGAATCAGAGGTTCAACCACAACATAAAGTCTTCCTATTCCTCCCCATAACTTCTACTATGCGGTCACACAGTGACAGCTATTATTCTTAGAATAAAAAAAGTGTTATGAGCAGTAGTAAATCAAATTCACAAAAGTAACTATGATAAAATGAACACATAGCTATGTAAATTATTCCACATAATGAATACATGCAACAAAATATTATATAAATACATTAAGGAATACATGCAACAAAATATGATATAAATACATTAAAAATTCAAAGTTTACAACACCAAATGAAGATACTAGATAGCCCACAAGAAAAACACATGCTAAAAACTAGAAAAGAAAAAGCAAAAAAAGCTTTAATCAGAGTTATTCAGTGTTCAGAAATGATGTATTAAACAAACCGAGCTATCAAAGACAAAAAATTTTCTCCAACTACATCAGAAAATGAAAGGTAAAAGTCAGAAATGTAATGCATTCATAAAAGACAAATAAATGCTGTCTAAACTTAATGAGATACTGAATAAAGACTTTGCAACAATTTTAAAACAGCAAACAAAAAAAAAGATGGAATTAAGTTAAACCTCAGGGATTCTAAACTACATTGTTGTAGAAACACTCTTGAATAAAATCAACAGCATTAGCTCTATGACACAAATGTTTCCCAGGGCATTTCCTACACAAAATGAAAATAACACTGTCAGGTATTTTACACCTGCCATGTATGAAATCATAGCATTAAGTCTATTATTCTCAGTTATATTTATTGCACTTACATAATTCTCAAAATGATGTATCTACTTGTGTCAGTTTTGATCAAGCACAGACTGTTCGCTATCAAGATCAAATGCTGGCAGAGCTTGCTATAGAATATTCCTGTATTACATGTAATAGTTTTTTTGTTGTTTTAAATATACTTCTGTGATTGTGGTTTCCTGTTTGACTTTGTAGCAGCTAACTGTGGGGGGGTTTCTTAGATCATTTTGGGTGAAAGAATGTTGCACTAACTTATACTTTATGCAATCTCCCTGACACAGAATGAAACAGCTTAGTTGTCTCACTTTGTGCATAAGTAGCCTAACGTGTTTAAATGCAAAACTTAAAATATTTACAAATAAAATGTAACTTAATTTTGACATCTTCAAAAACATTCAGTGACTTATAGTTCTCTGATATCAAGCTCATTGTAATTTTCCATTGTAATGTATTGGTTCACTAGTGAGAATGAGATGCTGAACAAGGTATTTACTGAAACACAGTGACAAAACATCATAAACAAAACATGTACCGTGGACAGGGAGGAACTTCACTTCACATGGATGACAGCATGTTTCTGAGAATGGAAATTCTCTGAGAAACATATCTATCTATCCAACATGTCCTACTTATGCTGCAAGCAAAATTTAGGTATTTTAATCTAGTAGTTCTGATGCTGTTTGTTTTGCAGATGTGCAAAAGGTTCATCAAAACAGGGTTCAGGGCTGCCCTGTATGCCAGGCAAAGATCACCTCTCAGAAGTCTGTATGGTACTGAGTAAATAGACAGAGTGTTGAGGTGATCAGTGTAGAACATTGTGTTTACTCCCTGTATCCTTTATATAAGGAACCTTTGTGGACATTCCGGTTGTTGCATGTGTCTGGTCAAGTACATATTGAAAGGAGCATTATACTCTATGATGGGTCTGATGAGGGCAGAGTACAGAGTACTGATGACCTCTCTGGACCTAGATGCCATACCCTAGCTTATAAGTTGAGCAACACAGAAGGATTTTCTTACTACCTTGGACACATACTAGTCGAAGGCTAGGTTACTATCTACATGAGTATCCAAATCCCTGACTAGTGAACCAACTTTTAAGCGTGTTTTATTGAAGATGTAGTTACCCGGGGTTGTAGACTTCTCATCATCATCATCATCATCATCTTCTTTTGGCTGTTCCCATTAGGGGTCACCACAGCGGATCATATGTTTCCATTTCTTCCGGTCCTCTGCATCATGCTCTTTCACACCAACTGCCTGCATGTCCTCTCTCACCACATCCATAAACATTATCTTAGGCCTTCCTCTTTTCCTCTTACCTGGCAGCTCCATCCTTAGCATCCTTTTTCCAATATACCCAGCATCCCTCCTCAGCACATGTCCAAACCAATGCAATCTCGCCTCTCTTGCTTTGTCTCCAAACTGTCCAACCTGAGCTGACCCTCTAATATACTGATTCCTAATCCTGTCCATCCTAGTCACACCCAGTGCAAATCTTAACATCTTTAACTCTGCCACATCCAGCTCTGACTCCTGCCTTTTCGTCAATGCCACCGTCTCCAACCCATATAACATAGCTGGTCTCACTACCCTCTTGTAGACCTTCCCTTTCACTCTTACTGGTACCTGTCTGTCACAAATCACTCCTGACACTCTTCTCCACCCATTCTACCCTGCCTGTACTCTCTTCTTTACCTCTCTTCCACACTCACCATTACTATGAACTCTTGATCCCAAGTACTTAAACTCATCCACCTTTACCAACTCTACTCCCTGCATCCTCACCATTCCTCTACTCTCCCTCACATTTACACACATATGTTCTGTTTTAGCCCTGCTGACCTTCATTCATCTCCTCTCTAAAGCATATCTCCACCTCTCCAGAGCCTCCTCAATCTGGTCCCTACTCTCACAACATATCACAATGTCATCTGCAAACATCATAGTCCACGGGGCCTCCTGTCTGATCTCATCTGTCAACCTGTCCATCACCACTGCAAATAAGAAAGGGCTCAGAGCTGATCCTTGATGTAATCCCACCTCCACCTTAAACGTATCTGTCACTCCCATCGCAGTCCTCACCAATGTCACACTACCCTTGTACATATCCTGTACCACTCTTACATACTTCTCTGCCACTCCCGACTTCCTCATACAATACCACAACTCCTCTCTAGGCACCCTGTCATATGATTTCTCTAAGTCCACAAAGACACAATGTAACTCCTTCTGACCTTCTCTGTATTTCTCCAACAACACTTTCAGAGCAAATATTGCATCTGTAGTGCTATTTCCTGGCATGAAATTTTACTGCTGATCACTAATCATCACCTCCCTTCTTAACCTAGCTTCCACTACTCTTTCCCATAACTTCAAGCTGTGACTGATCAATTTTATCCCTCTGTAGTTACTGCTTCTCTGCACATCACCCTTATTCTTAAAGATAGGTACCAAAACACTTTTTCTCCACTCTGCAGGCATCCTCTGACTTTCCAAAATTTTGTTAAACAATCTGGTTAAAAATTCCACAGCCATTTCACCTAAGCACCTCCATGCTTCCACTGGTATGTCATCTGGGCCAACAGCCTTTCCATTCTTCATCCTCTTCATAGCTGTCCTTGCTTACTCCTTGCTAATCTGTTTCACTTCCTGATTCACTATCCCCACATCATGCAACCTTCTCTCTCTATCATTCTCTTCATTCATCAGCCCTTCAAAGTACTCTTTCCCTCTATAAAATATAAGAAAACACACTGCCATGGCTAGGAAACACCCGTTGTGTTTTTCTACTCTTTCCATCTACTCAACACACTCTCCTCTCTTGTGAGTATGTTTCCCTCACTATCCTTTATCACCCTTACCTGCTGCACATCTTTCCCAGCTCTGTCCCTCTGTCTAGCCAATCGGTACAGGTCCTTTTCTCCCTCTTTAGTGTCCAATCTCTCATACAACTCTCCATATGCCTTATCCTTAGCCTTCGTCACCTCTCTCTTTGCCATGCGTCTCATCTCCTTATACTCATGTCTAATTTCTTCATCTCTTTGACAATCCAACTTCTTCTTCGCCAGCCCCTTCCTCTGTATAATCTCCTGTACTTCCTCATTCCACCACCAGCTCTCCTTGTCCTCCTGCCTCTGTCCAGATGTCACACCAAGCACCATTCTAGCAGTCTCCCTTACTAGCTCTGCTGTAGCTACCCAGCTATTCAGTAACTCTTCACTGCCTCCCAGTGCCTGTCTTAACTCTTCCCTGAACTCCACCTCACAATCACCCTTTTTTAACTTCCACCATTTAATCTTTGGCACTACTTTCGCACTCCTCCTCCTCTTCTTGATCACCAATGTCATCCTACAGACCACCAATCTATGCTGCTTAACTACATTTTCCCCTGTCACCACTTTACAGTCTCCAATCTCCTACAGACTGGCCCTCCTACATAGGATATAATCCACCTGTGTGCATCTACCTCCACTCTTGTATGTCACCCTATGCTCCTCTCTCTTCTTAAAATACGTATTCACCACAGCCATGTCCATCCTTTTCACAAAATCCACAATCATCTGACCTTCTGCATTCCTCTCCTTAACACCATACCTACCCATCACTTCCTCATTCCCTCTGTTCACTTCACCAACATGCCCATTGAGGTCTGCTCCAATCACTAGTCTCTCACCCTTGGGTACACTCACCACCACTTCATCCAACTCACTCCAAAATTTTTCTTTCTCATCCATCACGCACCCAACTTGTGGAGCATATGCACTAACAACACTATCAATTTCAAGCTCCATAAACATCACTCTATCAGACACTCTCTTCACCTCCAAAACACTCTTGGCATACTTTTCCTTTAGGATACCCCTACCCCATTTCTCCTGCCATCCACACCATGATAGAACAATTTGAACATGCCTCCTATACACCTGGCCTTACTTCCCTTCCATCTGGTCTCTTGCATGCACAATATATCAACCTTCCTTCTCTCCATCATATCAGCTAGCTCTCTCCCTATACCAGTCATACTACCAACATTCAAAGTTCCTACCCTCACTACTATACTCCTAACCTTCCTCCTCTCTTTCTGCCTTCGGGCATGCCTTCCCCCTCCTCTTCTACTTCAGCCAACAGTAGCCCAATTTCCGCCAGCACCCTGTTGGCTAACAGTACTGGTGGCGGTCGTTGTTAACCCGGGCCTCGACCAATCCGGTATGGAAATATGAAATGTTCTCCGCAATAGTAATTTGGCAGAGGTTTTACACCAGATGCCCTTCCTAATGCAACCCTCCCCATTTATCCAGGCTTGGGACAGGCACAAAGAAATGCACTGGCTTGTGTATCCCCAGTGGCTCAAAAAGTACTATAATGCATTTCTCTGTATTGCATTTTAAGCCATGCCTTTGGCACCAAATGTTTGTCTGTATTAGACCTTCCTGAAGGCTGTTTGCATCTTGGGGAGATTCAGTTATTGCTCCCAGGTTGCAATCATCTGACAACTTGGTCAAGCAAAGGCCTCTGACATATCTTTGACATCCAAAGAAGAATGGGCCCTGGGGACTCATGCTGACTGGCCTCTTTGTGGAAGTGGCTTCATTGATTCTAAACTCCTGAGTCCTATCAGTGAACCAGCGAGCTAGCCAGCATGCTATAAAGGGGTTTATACCTATGCTTTAGCCAGATCTAGGTAGACAGTATGCACCATTTTCCCCTCAGATTCAGTAAGCATGGCCTTCCTTTGGCAAAGCCAAATTTAGATGTATCCAGTGTCTGGTAGTCTCCTTCCATGGCTTTGCAAATAAAACTAGTCAGACTAATGGGTATGTAGCTTCCAGAATTTGTTGAAGGTCCTCCCTTATGAAGGTGGATGACCATTTCAGTCCTCCATTCATGTAGCACAAAGCCTGTTTAAGACTATAGTTAAATAATGACTCCAGGGGTCCTAATAACTCATATTTTTGGCTATTCAGAAGGCATCCTGGGATAATATCAGGGTCCATTGAGGTCATGTTTTTGGCTTTAGTAAGTGCAGCTGGATGGGTTATGTTTGAGGGTATTTTTGAGGAGATGATTGGGGGGTGGCATGCATTTGTCCGCTAACAGGTTTGTTATATCACCACCCCAAGTGAATGTGGCACCATTAACCACTAGTTCGGCACATTGCTGTGTGCTGCCCTTGAGGTTTCTGATATAGTTGTAGAAGGCATTGTGAATATCTTTCACCTGGGAGGCTATCTTAATCTCAAAGTTGGCTTTGTTTGACCTAAATAGCCTTCTTTGATGAGAGAGTTACTATTTTTATGGGAATTACCATTCCTGATTTTTGCCATAATTTTTTTCCTTTTATTGTATATCCTGTTTAATTTGGGATGCCACCAGGGTGGTTTATTTGTAGGGCTAGTTCTGGGCTTACTTCTGGTAGGTACAGCAGCCTCTATTCAGCCATTGACTTGGTTGTACAGCAATTCAACATAGGCTGCTGTGTTCTCTGGATTTGGAAGGGCACTGAATTTAAACAATCCATCACTTAATAAAAGGTAATTTGCCTTGGAATAGTTCCTAACTCCTACTGGTTTTAATGGGATTATGGAGTTGATTTTGATTTTGACGGAGACAGCTTTATGGTCAGACTTTACCAGAGAGGATGAGACATGGGGGGGGGGGTTTGCAGCATTTACCCATATTTATAAGACTGAGGTCCAGTATGTTGGAGCCTCTAGTGCTTGCATTCACTATTTTGTCAAGGGTGTTTGTAGTTACAAAGTCCAGAAATCTCTCTGTTGTATATTTGAGGGTGTCTAAGATTCCTAGCCTATAAAGGGGTAATTAAAGTCTCCCAAGAGTAGGGTGTTAGGTTGGATGGTAAGTGTCTGCAGTAGGTCCAAGTATGCATTGTGAGCTTCCTGGGACATGGAGGGTGACCAATAGCTGGCTAGGATATGGTACAGGATTTTGTGTATGCTGATCTACAAGTAGAGGAACTCCAGCAAGTTATCCTGTTTGACCACCCTAGAGGTATGCTCCTTATTGATGTATATTGAGATAGCACCTCCTTTAGTCTTTTTTGGGCAGCTAGTGGTCTAAAAGTTTGGAAGGCGCTGAAACCTTGCACTGCCAGGGTACTCTCTACCACTCTAAACCATGTCTAGGTAACTCTACAAATATTTATATTCTCAAGTGTGAGAAGGGTTGGAAGTAGTGTAGTTTTTTTTTTTTTTTTAGGCTCCTGGCACTGAGCAGTAACACCTTGAGTTTCAGTTAAGTTGATTTTGCTATCTCAGTAGGTTTATCAGTTTGGCATTGCCTAAAAAATGCACTATGGTCGTGGACAGTTTTCACCCATATTCGAAAAGCCTAGAGGGGAGAGGTGCAGACCATCTTAGGCAAGGCAATGTCGTCTGTTAACCATGTCTTCCCAGGCAGACAAATATCGGATCCCGTTAGAATGACACCTGAAAGATAACCAGTTGTTGAAATCAATCATTTTTTGTTCAACTTGTGGCATCATCCTAGGTGATAGTAATATGCTATTCAATACATTCAATACTAGGTTCATATCAGCCTGAGACACACAATTTGAAAGTGCCATAATGTCTCGATTCATATAGTCCATAGAGGTACACCTCAGGTCATTTATACCTACATGGACTATGATGGACTCATACTGGTACCTGCAGCATACTGACTTCATTATGTACGTGATTTGGTGGATTCTGGCACCAGATAAGCAACTAACAGTTCTCTTCTCCTTGTTCAGCCTGGTTACAGGGACACCAGTATGTCTTACAATGGAGTCCCCTATAATGAGAGTCCTTGGAACTGTGTTTGCTTTCCTTAGGATCTTAGTGTTTGGAGCTCCACTGAGAGTGGTGTTAGGTGGTGTTTTTTCTGAGTGCAGTTGGGCTTGCTGAGGAATAGCTTTGGCAACAGTGATCCAGGCAATCTTTGTTGTTTAGGAAGATTGTTTTTATGTGCCTCAGCATATGTTAGTCTATGTGCATGTTGTGTACTATTGTGAGGTGGATGTTGTGTGCATGGTTTTGACAACCTGATGTGCACTTGTATACGAGAGTTTAGCCTCCAGTATCATTGTGTTAGTCTATGTGTGTTGTGTATTATTGTGAGGTGGGTGTTGTGTGCGTGGTTTCAACAACCTGATGTGCACTTGTATGCGAGAGTTTAGCCTCCAGTGTCATTGTGTAAGTACAACTCTCGCATACAGTGTCTGCTTCTTTAAGAAGTAAGTGGTTGTCAGTAAACATGAGACGACTGCTACATTGTCTCAAGATGCCCATAACCACAAAGTTGGCTACAGAGAAGTTAGGAAATTGCATATCCATACTGTCCAGTTCTTTGATTTGTGAGCTACAAAGGGATGGTGTGTTGGGGTTAGAAGGCTATTAAAGGTGCTTTATCAGAGCATATTATGCTAAATAGTACTAAACTCTACTAAATTTAATGTTTACATAATACTGAATTCAACTAAATCTGTAGGTATTATCATTTGACGCCCCAACTAGCTGCTCTAAGCTTGTTGGCACACAAGGTATTTTTGCTATCTTGTTGCTTTACAGGGTACAGTTTTAGGAACCATTATTTCTACGTGTTTGCTAGTGTACAGGGCACTGCTAACCTATGCAAATGTATAACATTTCTAGCAGCACAGAAAAAACAGAAAACTAACTAATGAGCCCTCTGGCCAATAAAATTACTACATTAGGAGTCCTTTTGTGTATTTCCCAACTCCTATATTAGTCCTCCTAATATAAAAAAATAGTAGAAGAGACCCACAGGTGCAATGCTACCACAAACCTCTTACAACTAGCTGGAAATCCCTTGCTGAATGCAATTTCAAGATAGTATTACAGCAGCAACAGTGCAAGGAAGAGCATTTTTTTACAAAAAAAAAAAAAAAAAAAAATGAAATCCACACATAAATGCAGGAAACAGTAGTGATCACTCAAAATAACTTAAATACACTTTAGCAATTAAAGATTGCAGTGGTGGTGCTGCGGTAGTGTTGTCGCCTCACAGTAAGACGTTGTCCTGTTCGATTCTCAGCTAATGTGCCTTTTGTGTGGAGACATGCGTAAATGGGCGTACCTTCATTGAAAGTTGTACGTCAGGGCTGGCAACTCGGTACGTAAAAATCTACTGCCAATCATTAGTGGACCAGAGTTCCGCTGTGGCGACCCCCTAACCGGGAAAAGCCGAAAGATGCAACAACAACAACACTTTAGCAATTAAAGAAACTTAACTTTGCCTGGATGGCACTGGATACAAGTAAAATGCTTCTTGAATGCAGGCTAGGACTCCAAGCTTTGCTCAGCTCCTGGAAACTGAGCAGCAGGGTATCACACTATCACTATGTTGAGCTGTCTAACAAAGAGGCAGTTAGAGTTCACACACACACACACACACACACACACACACACACACACACACACACACACACCCTCCAGTCCCCTGAACAAGACAGCCCAGTAATAACCATTTAGGAAATACTTCTGTGTCACTGTTAGATAGAGGCAAAAATAAATTTAAAATGGGTGGCGAAAGCCAAACACATTCTGGCTAGGTTTATAAATGCCCTAGGGCAGATAGCCTAGTATGAACCTATGAACCTATGAACTCAGGTCAGGCCGAAAGAAGCCACATGTTTACAGATGGTCTGGGATGCATTTTAATTTAAGTCTTATTTTTGTAAACTAACAAGCCAGTAGTTGTGAGAATATTTAAGTCTTATCTGACTGATGATATACATATACGTTCTTCACCCTCTTTTCAGCCCTAGCCAGCAAAGTAGCATGCTGTATATTGTAGTATGTATGTGATTGTGAGTGTGCGTTGTGTGCGCTTTTCGCTTTTCCCGTGCCACAGCGGAACTCCGTCCAGCAATCAGCTGATGTAATGATGAGTTTTAGAGTTTGGCATGCTGGCTTGCCCAACTAACCTAACAACCAAGGAACGCCCATTCATCATTCATGTCACACACAGTTTAAACAGAATTTAACTGAACGGCAACGCCTAACTGAGAGGCGGCCAACGCCGCTGCAGCACCACCAGTAAAGAATATCTAAGTGTCTGAATGTTCTGTGATATATGTTCTGTCTTATTTTCGAAATATAATTACTTGTTAGGTACATTTTTACTGATACACAGAAGAATAATTTCTGTGTCTCATTGATGTTTTACACACACACACACAACACACAACAAACACACACAAACACACACACACACACACACACACACACACACACACACACACACACACACACACACACACACACACACATGCATGCATAAGCCACAGCAGTACTAGTTTATGTACTTAATTTCTGATTTTGTTCATACTTTTTTTTTATCCTTCAAAAAAGTCTGATTTGCTGGTAAATCATTCAGGATTGCAAACAGTCAATTAATCCAGACATCTGAGTTTTATTTAAACATATTTATGATTCTGAGCATTTATTCTATTATTTTGGGATTATAGTCAGCAGCAGCTTGTGGGCCCCCACACAGACAAAGATGATTGCTGAGCAGGAGACAGGAAGTAGTAAAGGAGATTTACTCAAGAGCAAGACTGGTCTGCTAGGTGGGCACTCAGTATCATGATCTGTATAAAACAATGGGTGGGAGGAGAGCATATGTAGCTCATACAACAGTCTATAGCAATGAAAGAGAGGAAGGAGAAACTGTGGAAATCAGATTATCATAAGGGGAGGAGAGCACAGGAGCAACTTTATTATAAAACAACTCCAGCAAAAAAGAAGGGAGGGTTGAGAAAAAAAAACAGCCAGGCTAGCTATAGAGGCATAATTTATTTTATTTTATTTATTTATTTTATTTTATTTTACATTTGTTGACCGGGAATGTCCGACTGAGCTAATGCCCTTTTTCAGCTGAGGGATGGGAAGAAAAGCTCCAAGTAGTACAAACAGTTTAAAATAGCATAGAAATCTCATGGTAATTTAAAATCACTTACAGTAGTTACAAAAATTTAGAAATATAAAAACGAAAGACAGATAACAACTAAGTATAGTAACATGAGGTAGTAAAAAGATTTTACAAATCTAAGAGCAATTAGCTGATAACAAAGGCTTATTAACTTATATCAAGAGCATAAGGAATAAGCTGTATATCCTATATATTATACATTACGTAATTGTTACAGCAACTTCAGAGGTATTTATAGGTATGGAAATAAGAAAGTAAATTAGAGTAACTTCAGTGATATTTATAGATATGGAAATAAGAAAGTAAATTAGATGTAGTTGGGGAAAGGAATAGTGCAGTTAGGTCTGCAGAGACAGGATGATTGTGGGAAGGATAGTAAGGAGCGATGAAGGTAGATGGTTATTATGTAAGATGGCTGTGGTCAGGGAAGGTGAGTACAGAGGCATGTTCTATGCTTATTAAAGTACTCTTTGGTGGCCAACTTAAATTGTTTGGGGTGTGTATGGGTCCTAATTTGTAGTGGAAGATTGTTCCATGCAATAGAGGGGTGGTAACTATACAAGTTGCACCCACTCTTTGACTTGAGTTTGTAAACATTTAGCAGATCTTGGGATGAGCTTCAGAGATGTCTTGTAGGGGAGTAATAGGAGATGAGGGATGATAGAGTTGGACAGAAAGATGGCAGATATAGAATGGAGTGTATGATTTGGAGGTGAGATTGGAGAAGCAGGTAAGGTAGCTCTAGCCAGTTCAAGTATTTTAGGGAGAGACAGTGGTGTGACTTATAAGTTTGTTGAGCTGCAAATCTAGCTATCTTATGATAGGTTGTCTCTAGCTTAGTAAGTAGGGAAGAGTTAAGATTTGTGAATATTTGGAAACAGTATGTTAACTAAGGTAGAAGGTAAGCATGCGTAAGAGTAATTCTAGCTTCAGTGGTGAGGATTTTTTTTATTATTATGCAGGAGTCCTAGTTTCTGATGGGTTTTTCTGATGCAATTATTTATGAGTAGATCAAATTTTAGTTGATCGTCGATGATGATACCAAGTAGTTTGGTGGTAGATTCGACTTCATTGGAAGTATTTTTAGGGACATTATGGAGAAGGAGGATTTGATATGGTTAACAGTTTCAGGTAGAAAAAGTAGCAATTTTGTATTTTGGGGGTTGAGGATGAGCTGGTTATTTGTGAGCCGTGTCTCTACAGAGTTTAAGGATGACTGGATAGAAGTTCTGAGGGTGAGTTTGCAATAGTGATGACAGTAGAGTCATCTGCATATTGGACAATGGTAGACAGAGGACAGAAGGAGTGGAATAAGTTGGTGATGATATTAAAAAGTAATGGCCCAAGGATGGATCCTTGGGGAACACACATTTTTACTGGAAGGGGAGTTGATAGTGAAGAGTGACATCTCACTGACTGCAGTCTGTCAGTGAGGTAGCTAGAGAACCATGCAACTGTATCAGGGGAGAAGTTGAGGTCTGTTTGTTTTGTAGCATAGAGTGAGTGACAGTATTAAAAGCCTTGGAGAGGTCAAGGAATAGACATGATATGAGTTTGTAATCATCTTTGGTGAGAGAAATAGTGTTGAGAAAGGAAAGTAGAGCTGTGGTGGTGCTATGCTTGAGTCGGAAGCCATGCTGAGTGGGAGTGAGCTGTTTTTCCTGAATAAGATAATGCATAACTTGTTTATGTGTGCATTTCTCGAGAATTTTGGAGACAGGGGAGAGGATAGCAATAGCTTTGAAATTAGAGCTTTCTGAGGAGTTACCTCCTTTATGAATAGGAGGAGTGTAGAATTGTTTCCAGACTGATGGAACTTTAGATTCTGAGATAGAGCAATTTATTAGGATAGATACACGCAGAGCAAGGGATTGAGCTGCAATTTGGAGAAAATAAGGAGGGATATTGTCAGCAGATACAGAGCACGGTTTTAGTTTAGAGAGTAGAGTTTTGATATAGGTAGTGGGAACAGGTTTAAGACTGAAGGAGTTTTCAGAGTTGGTAGTTGAAGAAGTTTCAGGGAGGTTAGTAGTACTGGTGTTATAGAGGTTTGTACTAAATAGTTTGGATACTGATTCAATAAAATAAGTGTTGAAGATGTTAACAGACTCATCAGGTGATCTGTCTGGGCATGGATTTGGTGAGGCTGGATTCCCTGGATGTAGTATCTAATTTATAACATTCCAGAATTTTTTTGGATCAGATTTAAATTTTGATGGGGGATTGTAGCAGAAATCTTTTTTGTCTTTATTGATGAGTTTTTTTATTGATTTCTAAGTTCTTTATACCTTTGTAAGTCAATAGGGAGTTTAGATTGTTCCCATCTTTTCCAGGCTTTATCTCTGGTTTTCGTAAGGGTGAGAGTGGTTTTAGATAGCCAGGGTGATATGTTAGCTTTTATCTGGGCCTTTCTGGAAGGAACTAGTGAATTTAAAATGTTAAGGAAAGTTGAGTTGATGGCTTTAACTGCATCATCTAGTGGAAGCTGGGTAAGGAAGTTCCAGTTAATTCGAGAGAGGAGGGTTCTAAAAGTTTCAGGGTTAAAACTAGAAAGTTTTTGGATGGGTAATAAGCCTTAAGGTTTGCTGCCAGTACTTCATCAGGTGAAAAGGAGGGGACTGGTTGCTTAGGATGGGAGAGAGTGAGGTTATTGGAGTAAACTATGGCAACTCTGCCATCTTTTTTGTTTAGGCGATCTAGGCAAAGTATGTTGTATCCAGGGTGGAGTATATCTTTATCTTGATTTTGGGGTTTAAGCCAAGTTTCAGTTACAGAGATAAAATCTGGGATATACTGAGATATCCATGCATGAATTGGCTTACTTTGTTAAGGATGCTATGAGTATTGATAGAATAGAATAAGATTTGTTTCTTGGTTGTGGGTGGTTGGCTAGAGTTGGAAGAGGTGTTTTGTAGGGTGGTAGAGTTAGTAGTGGGTCCAGAATTTGGATGTATATCACCTGATAAGAACAGAATCCTTGGGAAATAGTGTGGTTTCCTATTTAGTGGGAAGGTGCTATGGTATTTTGCCATATCTTTAGATGTTGGTGAATGGGAAGGAGGAATTTTTATTTTAGGGAGTTGGGTATTAATGAGAAAGATAGATGCAGAGGTAGCTATGGGTTCCTTGGGGTAAGAGAAGGTATGTGTGTGTGGGTTAGTGAGAACATTATGAAGAGGGGTTATGAGTGTGGGGGATGATGTGATATTGAGAAAAATGAATAGTGGAAGCAAGATTAGGATAGAAATGACAGAGATAGACATCGTTGATGAGGGAAGGGGTATTATGCTTACAAGAGATAGCCAGATGTATAAAGTATGACTGGGTTGGCACTTTATGAAAGGTTAATAGACAATAGTATGATGAACCCTGAGGTACTCCACTTGTCACTTGTCTGGAGCTGGATTTGGAGTCGGCTACTTTTACAGTCTGGGTTCTGTCAGTAAGCCAGTTGGCAACCTGTTGAGTGATGTAGGGATTTATGCCCAGCTTAGTAAGTTTATCTATGATTCCAGAGTGGGGTATGGTGTCGAAGGCCTTGGCGAGGTCCAGATAGGCTATGTGGAGTGCCTTACCCTCGTTCACAGCTCTGAAGACTGATTCGAAGAAGTCAATCAGGTTCAGGAGACAAGATCGGCCCTTCACAAACCCAAACTGGGTGGGGTCCAGTGTTTGAAGGTTGCCAATGTCTTTATTTATAAGTTTCATGATAATGCGTTCCATGCCCTTGCAGATCAAGCTCATCAGACTGATGGGACAGTAGTTCCTGGGATCCAAGGTGAATCCCCTCTGATGTCATGTTAGAGGGACAGAAAGAAATCTTTGTGAGGGGATCATTTAGGTGCTTTTTTCTCTCATCAGTTTACAACATTGCTGTGATTGCCTGCTTTTCCCTGTCAGCATCAATCTGCATTTTAAATTTACCCCACCTGGCTACAATATCTTCAGACTTGACCGTACTTCCAAAAAGGGAGGGGGTGTGGCAATCCTCTATAAAACAGAGCTACAAGTCAGCACCTTACATCTTAACTTACCTATAGACTCTTTTGCAGAAATAATTATCTGTAAACTTCAGGTAAACACAAGTAAAGCCATAAATATTATCTGTGTTTATCTTCCCCCAGGAAATAACAGCAATATACTAGAGCATATCCTCAACTGGCTTTCTATTAATCTCCTGCAAGAAACCATGGTCCTCGGTGACTTTAATATAGATTGGAATTCCTGTACTAATATTAATCCCTCTACCCACATTAACCTGTATGGCTTCTCACAACTTATACTCCCCTACCAGAACTAATAGACTCAATAACAAAGAAAGTACCTTGGATTGGATACTTACTAATAATCCTCAGCAATCCTACACAACAGGAACCCTTCCAGATGATATAAGTGACCACTCACTTACATATATTATCAGACATAAAACCAACATAATATTCCCTAACACTCCCAGAACAATACGCTCTAAAAAGGAATTTAACCCAGAACTTTTCCAAACAGAACTAAAACAATGTAATTGGATACCATTAAAATATCTCCCTCTAAATTAAGCAGTGGAATACTTTAACTCCACATTCTTAGCCACTCTGGATCACCACGCTTCAATTCGCTCTATTAGAATTAAAGCTAAACCAGCCCCTTGGCTCACTAACAATACTAAACAAAAAATCAAACTTAGAAACAAATCCTGGGCAAAATGGCATACAACTAAGAATGCAACAGACTGCCAAACCTGTAGAGAACATAGAAACAATACAAAAAAAGCCATACTTCTATTCAAAAAGAATTATTATCTTCAGCTACAACAAACCTCTCTCAAAGAACCCAAAAAATGTTGGACTTCTATTAATAATCTTCTTTACCCAGGCCAACTAATAACACCTAACCCACTAGAATCTGCCCCTGAGAATCCCACACAAACAGCAAATGCCTTTAACTCTTTCTTCACTGATACCATCCAAACTCTAGCTAGCCACCTATCTCCTGACACATCTAATCTGACCACTTCCTCTACAAATCTACCTCCTCTATTTCACCTCCAACCAGTATCTACCTCTTATATTTCCTCTCTTCTACATAAGTTAAAACCTACCACCCCCTCAGCTGACAAACTCCCAGCAGAATTATTGCAAAAAGGAGCTAAAGCCATTGCCTACCCTATTTCTATTCTGATAAATAGAACAATAAGTGAAGGAACTGTCCCTTCAATATGGAAAATTTCACACATCATCCCACTATACAAAGTTGGGAGCTCCAATGACTTTTCTAACTTTCGCCCCATAGCTTTACTTTCCCCTATCGCAAAAATTATGGAAAAATGCATCCATAAACAACTACTCAACCACCTTCTCCAGTGCAACCTACTCGCTAACTGTCAACATGGCTTCAGACATTTCCATAGTACCACCACTGCACTGCTATCATTCACAAACAGCATCAACAATAATCGTAACAATAATTGTCTTTCATCTGCAGTCTTCATTGACCTATCCAAAGCTTTTGACATGGTTAACCACCAACTACTACTCCACACACTGAATACTCTCTCACTTGATCCTCTTTCCTAGAACTGGTTTACATCTTACCTTGATAATCGTCACCAGGCTGTACTCTGGAAAAATAAACTATCCGATCACCTTCCTATCTCTCTCGGTGTCCCTCAAGGATCCATATTAGGCCCACTCTTATTTTCCATCTTCGTTAATGACCTGCAAACAGCCATTCCTTACTCCACCTGCATTCAATATGCAGATGATTCTACCATAATCTGCTCAGTCTCTTCACAAATTGAACTACAGTCTCTTACCCAAAAAGCATTCAACACTGTTAAACTATGGTTTTCTCAATGCTGCCTCCTTCTGAATCCCAAAAAAACTAAACTGCTACTCTTCTCACCAACCCAAAAGTCCACATCTTTACCTTTCAGTCTCACTTCTAACAATGGTACTCTTATCTCTCCTGACCCTACCACTAAACTTCTAGGAATAACAATAGACAACAATCTAAACTTTGATACTCACATAAACAATGCAATAAAGTCAGTCAACAAAAAACTGGGATCCCTCTACAGAATTAAACCTTATCTTACACCAGCAGCTAAGACTGCTATAGCCAGAACCCACCTAATATCCACCCTGCTTTACGCCTCTCCCATTTATACTAATCTCTCAAAGAACAACATCAGGAAACTAACTACTTCCTATAATAATATTGATAGATTTGCTACAGGCTCTCCTTACAGAACCCATCACTGTCTAAATCTTAAGCAATTAAAATGGCTTGAATTTCTTAATCAGCTTCAATATCACCAGCTTATAATAGCCCATAAGACTCTATATCTACCTAACAATATCCCAGTACTCTCTAGCCTCATTACACCTTATAAAAACCTCACATCTCTCCGCTCCTCTAACAAACTACTGATCAATACTACTAAACCCAACAACACAGCAGGTGAGTCTTTGTTCTCTAACTCTGTAGGAAAACTTTGGAATAAACTTCCCTCTGAAATCACATCTCAAACTTCTCTCTCACTTTTCAAAAGGAATTTGAAACTCTACCTTAACAATCACTGGCTATGTACCTGTACTAACCCTGAAACTCTACCTTAACAATCACTGGCTATGTGCCTGTACTAACCCTGACTAAATCTTCTCATATTCACTTATCCCACCTCATCCCTTATTAGCTCCCTTTTATGTATCAGTAAACTACATTATCATCATACCTCAGTCCCTTACAAAATGACCATGTTAATTCTACTCTGTACCTTACAAAATGACCATGGTAACACCAATTTGTACTATTTGAAGAGGAAGAAGAAGAAGAAAAAAAAGAAAAAAAACATTTTTTGTAATATTGCTATCTCTATTATCTGTGTAACTCCTGTTTTTAACTTTGTAAAAAATTCTGTATGATTCTTGGAGCTTTTCTCCCCGGGCCTCTACTGAAAATGGACATGTCTCCAGCTAGACTAGCCCGGTCAACAAATGTAAAATAAATAAATAAATTACCTTGCTTCCCTTGATTTCCATTAGTGGCCATCTCTGTTACAGCATTTTATGGAATGTTTGAATGACAGGCTTGAGAATGTAGTCGAAATAGTTCTTTTCAAAATAACAACTGTACTTCAGTGTTCCAAGTATGATAAATCTTACCCCTGTGATTGATAGGTGCTGCTTGGGCTGAGATAGTTTGTGCTGCAGTCACAGTTTTAAATATTGTAGCTAGAATTAAAGTCTTTGATGTCAATCTTCTTTCCCCCTCTCGCTGGCTTGTCTCAACAAAACAATGTATACAATGCAAAAATGCTATAACAAAACACCAGAAGAAACATGCACTTTTACAGAAATTACAGTGTAGAAAAATGCAAACTCAAATACTGATAGAAAGTAAGAAAAGTTTGATGAACATTAAAGGGAAAGACATTTGCATCTGAAAGCTAAGCTTGACAGCCCTGCCTTTGTTCAGACTCCAAGTTATGCTATTTATCTGAGGTGTGATGCTGGCAATCTGTAACTGATAAGGCATATTTAAATGTCATTGTTTAAGAGGCATTGTTTTCTTAATGGCTCTGTAGTTGGGATAAGTGACCTAATTACAACTAACTTATCCTACCCTCCCTTGATCTACACATACTCCCCTGAGGTTACAATCATATCTTTTCCACATCTGTTCCTACTCTCCCCTCTATCACACCCTACCCTTCCCTACTCGTACTATCTTACACCTTCACCAGTATCATCTGTTACCATATTTCATGACCTCTAGGATATTAATAATCATGATAATCATCTATTATGTAAATTGTGCTACATCTTCCTGTTATCAGGCTTTCCAGATAATTCATGCTTGAACACTGTGTCTTTATTATGTCTGTTGAGTTTTTATTCTGACAATCTAATGTGTAGTTTTTCAAATTTTGTGCTTGAATTTTATGACTTTATTATGACTGTTAAGTTCTCATTCTGACAAACTCCAATTGCTGCAGGTGCTTCGTACGGTATATGCCAAAGGGGCATTATACTCAATTGTTGGCCTGATTAGTGATGAGTATAGACGGGTTATAACCTCCTTTGCTTTAGAGGCGATGCCTTTGCAATCAAGTGTGCTACCTAGAAAGCCTTCCTTACTACAGCAGACATATGGTGGTCAAAGTTAAGGTCGCAGTCTACTTGTGATCCCAGTTCCCTTACCACTTCATAGGTACATAGGATATTGTTAATTTGATAGTGTGAAGGGGCATTGTTTTTAGTGAAGGGAATGATGATGCATTTCTATGCATTTAGTTTGAGGCCATGACTAAGACACCAGTTGTTGGTCTGCGTAAGACCCACCCCCCGAAGTATACTGACATCATTCCGGTATACGATAATTGCACCCAGTTTGCAGTCATCTGCAAATTTGGTCAGCCACAGCCCCTTAGTTTTGGCCTGAACGTCTGAGAAGTATATACCAAACTGTAGGGGGCCCAGCACTGATCCTTGTGGCACCCTGCTGGTGACAGGTCTGCTGGTTGATGTGGAGTCACCCACTTTGATAGTGTGTGACTGGTTTGTGAGCCAGTTGGCAAGCCATCTTATGACAAAATGGTTTACATTCAGCTTTCTAAGTTTATCGGTAATGCCTGAATGTAGGATTGTGTCAAAGGCCTTGGCCAAGTTGAGGTATGCTGTGTGCACAGATTTGCCCTCGTCAATGGCCCTGGTCACATTTTCAAACAAATACACCAGGTTTAACAGACAGGATCTGCCCTTGACAAAGCTGAATTGGATTGGATCCAAGGTTTGGAGCTTGCCTATGTCTTTATTTATGAGGTCTTTGATGATATGTTCCATGGCCTTACAGATGAGGCTGATCAGACATTTGGGTCTCTAATTCCCTGGGTCTGTTGCTAAGCTACCTTTGTGGGTGGGAATAAATGTTGCTGTTTTCCATTCAGCAGGAACATAGCCTGTGTTTAGGCTCAGATTGAATAGGGTATGTAATGGTGATGTTAGTTCATGCTTTAGTTTGTTTAGAAGACAGCCTGGGATGCTGTCTCGTCCCACAGAAACTGTGTTTTATGCCTTAGACAAGACTTTAATGAACTGCTCTTCAGATATGTAGGATGGGAGGGCAGTTTGGGGCAAGATTTGTGGTAAGTTTGGAGGGGATAAGTGAATGAAATTTTTACCATATCTGTTCGCCAGCAGTTTTGCTATCTCTGCAAGATCAGTATGTGTGATACCATTAGTCACTAGTTTGGCACATGGTTGGGTTCTACCTTTTAGGCTGCATATGTAGCTGTAAAAGCCCTTATGGTTATCCTTGGCAGTGATTGCTAAGGTTTTCTCAAAGTTACCCTTAGAGGATTTGAAATGTCTTATTTGCCTGTTGAGGATGAGGAGGGTGCTTTTCTGTTGTTGGGCCTCAACTCAGTTTTTTAGACAGCAACTTTTTGCATTTGTTGTAAAATTCATTGATGCTGGATGTCCACCAGGGCAGCTTGTTTTCATTTGGGGCCCTGGCTTTGATTCTGTCCAGAACAGATGAGTCTATACACTTATACAAGTGATTGCACAGGAATTTAGTGTAAGCTTCGGTGCAGTTACTACTTTCGGCTGGGGGTGGAGTTTGGAATCCATTTATACCTTCCTCTAGGAGGGTATAGTTTGCCTTGGTGAAGTCTTTTAGTCTGACTTCACCCTTCATGAGTTCTGGTGTTAATTAGTTAGTTCTGCCAGTTTGAAGGTGACTGATTTGTGGTCAGATTTAACTAATGAGGGTCCAGCAGTTTATTTATTTATTTATTTATTTATTTAACATTTGTTGACAGGGCTAGTCTAACTGGATATATGCCCATTTTCAGTAGAGGGCCGGGGAGAAAAGCTCCACATAAAACAGATAAAGAAACAGAACATTAAAACCTCAGTTACAGAACATTAGAGTTACAAATAGCTTGACAGACAAAAAAAAAAAAAAATAGGTGTTACAAGGCAATTTAGCATGCAGGAATATAGAAGAACATGTAGAAAAACATGAGTTGAGATAACCCTTTTTGATTCCCAGCTGAAGGTTAAGAGAAAGTAACATGAGAACAGACTAGTTAAAAATAGGATTGGAGAGTTAGTGGGCGGGGGTGGAAAGTCATAAAAGAGACAGAGAGATGTCAATTCTGGCTTTCCTGGGTACAGTAAGTACAACTAGAAGGTAGAGGGCTTCATAAATCAGCATATGCGGAGGTTCACTCAAAAAACAACAGTTGTGGTGGTGCATCTGTTTGTCATGTTAGTGAAAACCAGATCTAGTATACTTATTCCTCTTGTTGGGATTTGAACAATTTGCT
Source organism: Protopterus annectens (assembly GCF_019279795.1). Taxonomy (NCBI): domain Eukaryota; kingdom Metazoa; phylum Chordata; order Ceratodontiformes; family Protopteridae; genus Protopterus; species Protopterus annectens. The sequence continues at coordinate 303,882,078 of NC_056735.1, read as the reverse complement.
CCAGGGCATTTGAGTTAACAAAGTCAAGGAACTGTTGCACTAGTGAGTTTCCCAACTGATGGTGGGATAATTGAAATCCCCCATGACCAGAGTGTTTGGCAATATTTGGATTGACTCCAGTTTGGTCAAGCAGGCCTCATGCACATCATGATCCATGTAGGAGGATCTATAACTAGCTATGACTTGAATGGGGGTCTTATGCTCAGTAATCTGAACTTGGAGTAACTCCATGGAGTTGTCCTATCTAACTAGTCAGGAGGTGAATTTATCTCTAATATAGATGGAAACACCACCTCCTTTGGTTTTTGTACATTTGTTTTGTGGTCTGAAGGTGTAGAAGGCATTGTAGCCTTGCAAGGCCAGGGTACTCTCTGAGGCCTTGAACCAGGTTTCTGTGATTGTACAGACATCTATGTCCTCCAGTACAGACATCTATGTCCTCCAGTGATAGGAGTGCTTCCAGGGTGTGCAGTTTTTGGTTTAAGCTCCTAGCGTTTAGCAGCATAACGCTTACTTTGTTACATTAGCAATTTTCATGTCAACAATTTTATTTTTGAGACCTTGCCTAAAAAAGGCACTATGGGAGAGGCAAGAGCCTTTGCCAACAGCTGAAAGCCTAGTGGTGCCAGGTGCAAACCATCTCTGGCAAAGCAGAGAGGTTTGTCAACCATGTCACCCCAGGCTGACCAAAACTGCATCCCCTTTTTATTACACCAAAAACTAAGCCAATTATTGAAATCTATCAATTTTTGTTTATACTTTGTCATCATTCCAGGTGAGGGTAATATGTTGCTCAAGGCTAGGGACATACCTGCCTGGGACACATACTCAGAGAACTCAATCATGTCTCACTTCATATAGTCCAGTGATGTATGTCTCAGGTTGTTCACTCCAACATGAGCTATGATAGTCATAATGGTAGTTGTTGCTGAGAAGCCTGAGTGCATGTGTGATCTGACAAATCCTGGCACCAGACAGGTGGCTGACCATGATTTTCTCCTTATCTAACCTGGTGCATGGGACATCCATGTATCTCACTATGGAGTCTGCAATGACAACAAAATTTGGTTTATGAGTGTTACACCTTAAGGGCTTGGTAGGTGAGACACTGGTGTTGCTATGTATCTTGGGTGCTGTGGGAACAGTGTTGGTTGTAGCAGTCTTGTGTTTTGGAGGTCTCTGATGTTTCAGTAAGTTTTTTGAGCGAACCTCCGCATATGCTGATTTATGAATTGGATGTGTAGTATGTGTATGAGTAGTTTTACTATGTGCATGAGTAGTGGTGGGTGAGTTGACAACCTCTTCAGTGTTATGGTTTTGAGTGCTAGAGAGCAGAGAATCAAGATTCTTGGTGTAGATACATCTCTCGCACTCTGTACTAGAGAGAGGTATTAGTAGTGGGTTGTCAGTGTACATGAGGTAGTTGCTACACTGCCTCAGGAGACCCAAGTCAACAAGGCTGTCAGGAGAAACATGGGTAGTCCAGCTGTCCATAATGCTAGGTTTGAAGAACTATTATCAAAAAGGGGGTACTTTCAGAGCTGATCTAGGAGGTTCTCTGTAGATGGGTATTTCTGACAGGGTTTTTGGTTGGTAGTTTAATAGGCCACAGCTCACTAGCAATACTTCTTAGACCAGAAATGTACTAAAGATGAGGACCACATTAATGTACTACAGTTGTATCTAAGGGAAAATTTTTCGAAATTTTCTGTCCAGCTATGTTAACCAATTGCATGGCAATGAGCAATGCTGCACAGTGCACAAACAAGCAGAACCAGCTCAAATGCGGGACTTAAATACCAGAGGCTAAAAACTTAAACTTTAAAAAAACTCAAAAGAACCAATGAGGGTGTTTACTCCAAGCCCTAGACCAATTATCTTTCACCAAACAGGTTCCAGTCAGCACACTTCTCTCACAAGGGTGCAGAAGGGCCCCTTCCAATCAAAGATGGCTTGGAAAATGTGCTCAGAATACAACAGCCACTACAAGCAGATCCAAATGCAGCAAACCTGTATCTGGACTATGCTACAGCTACTAGCTACACTAATTTAAGCAGGAAACACTAAAAAAAATTTTTAAAGCAGAAAAACAGCAGTGAAACACTAAAAATGTTTTAAACAACAGAAAAGCAGCAAGGAAACACTAAAAAATATTTAAACAGCAAACAAATTAGTTATTTAAAACACTGCCTGGCAGGAAAACAGAACAAACAGAACAGATGCTTTGCAAACAGTGAAAAGTAGCAACAGTTACTTTGCAATCAGTGAAAATAGCAAAAAAACTTTGCAAACAGTGAAATCAGCAACAAAATATGATTTAACAGGCACAGTAAGGCAGAAAAATACAGTACAAACTGTGCAGTTTAGTTTACAGTATTAAAATACAGTATTAAATAAGCAGAACACAATAAAAAGTGCAGTAAATAGTATGATAAAAAAAAAACGGGCAACTTATGTTTTTTAGGAAGTTCAGAAGCCTCTAATCATCTGGTATCTCAGCTCAGAGTTGTGTCTGGTATCCCACCTCTGTTCAGCTCGGTTCAGACAAGCCAACTCTCCCTGCACCCAACCAGCTATACCCAACTAAGGTGTAGTGATTACCCCCTCAGAGCAATGACATCTCTGTACAATAACCCCTAATAAAATTATTAAAATATGCAGACATCTAAAACCATTAAATGGGTTCATAGGTTCATAGGAAGCTACTAGGCTATTGACCCAAAGGTCTTTACAAGTCTAGCTGTATGTACCCAATATAATACTAGAGGGAGGATGTTGCCTAAACTTGAGGTCTTAATTAGCAATGACTGCCATATCTAGGAGGGTCATAGGTGAAATCTCTAGCAGATATTTACGGTTTCCCATCCAGTCATCCAGACTACTCTTAAACAGAGTCAAAGAGGGGCTCTGTTTGATGTGGATTGGTAGTCTATTCCAGAGGAGTGGCAACCTCTGAGAGATAAACCTGTCTCTCCAGCAGGTCCTATTTATGTCTCAACTGAGGTTAAGGTCCCTGGAGCATGTGACTCATGTCCCATTTGACTTGTGGATGTGCAGCATTTCCATTAGGTTTGGATGAGATATAAGTCTTCTATAAATAGTCTGTACACTATAACCCTATAACCACTCCCTGTGTGTGTATTCGTAGTTGTTCCTTCTCCAAGGCCAGCATGTCTCATGATCAGTCTTTAAGCAACTATCACTGTAAAGAAGAAGAGAATGAAAACTTAACTGAAGGCCTTCATGCAAAATTCATTGCTTTAAAATCACTGATCATAGATATTGGGAATGAAGTCAAGCAGCAAAATATGTTTTTGTCAGAAATGTAATTGTTCTAATGAAGTCAGCTTAGATTGATGAAAGCACTTATCAATTTGTGTTAAATAAAACTGTGTGGAGTCCGGAAACCCTGGTGGTGTGTTTTTCGGTTTATTTGTGAGGGATATTTTCACGTCAGACATTTTGTTTTTGAGACCTTGCCTAAAAAAGGCACTACAGAGGAGGCAAGTGCCTTAGACAGTACCCAAAAGCCTAGCGGTGACAGGTGAAAACCATCTCTGGCAAAGCAGCATGGTTTATCTACCATGTCATCCCAGGCTGACCGAAACTGGATCCCCTTAGAATGACACCAGAAACTAAGCCAATTGTTGAAGTCAATCATTTTTTGTTTATACTGTGGTATCATCTTAGGTGAGGGTAGAATGCTGCTCAGAGCTAGGGACATACCTGCTTGGGAGACATATTCAGAAAGCTCAATCATGTCTCCCTTCATGTAGTCCAGTGAGGTACATCTAAAGTCATTCACACCAACATGAACTATGATGGAGTAATAACGATACTTGTTGTTGAGAGACTTGAGTGCATCTGTAATCTGATGGATCCTGGCACCTGATAGGCACCTGACTGTAACCTTCTCCTTGTCCACCCTGGTGAGTGGGACATCTATGTGTCTCACAGTGCAGTCACCTTTGACTAAAAAATTTGATTTAGATGCGCTTTGCCTTAGGGGCTTATTTGGTGAAACAGTGGTGCTTGTGTTAGTGTACTGAGTACTGTAGGTACTGTATTACGTCTGTGTACTATAGTTTATGTGTTGAATGCATGGTTTGTGTAGGAGGTGTAGTATGTGAGCTGACAGCTTGCTCAGCGTTACTGTTCTGTGCATGAGAAAGCAAGGCTCCCAGATTGTTAGTGTAGCTTTGTCTCTTTCAAATTGTACTTGGGTGATTTAGGAGTCGAGGGTCATCAGCGTACATATGGCAGTTGCTACACTGCCTCATGATACCCATTTCAATCAGGCTGGTAGGAGAAATGGAGGGAAACCGACTATCCATAATGCTAGGTAACATTCAGTTTTAACAGTGGGGGAGGAATGGAGGGGTATGGTATGCATGGGTGCTCTAAATGAGGTCTATACTAATATGGTGCTCAATAGGGTTCTATAATAATGAGGGCTCTCTAAATAGCATGAGACAATTGGAGATTGGGTGGTTTGGGAACTATTTAAGGGGCAAAAGTACAGCTGATGTGCTCTCTGAGCAGCTAAGAACAAATTGAGGACTTTTCAGCTGGATCACGGCAGCTTCTAAGGGAAAATGTATCTTCCAAAATGTTTGCGTCTATAACCACCAATGGTTACCCCCCCCCCCCCAGTGGTGCACACAGATGAATACAGCAGAGCAGTGGCTGGTCATCAAACTCTGTGGAGCTGTGTTAAAACAAGTACAAACCCACCAAAACACAGGGCTTATGTAGCAACAGTGAGCAAACCTTTTTAAACAATTTAACCAATTATAAAGCTCAAAACTGAGCCCTGCTGCAGCAGCCTTCAACCTTCAATTAGATAAGTCTTAACTGCACACCCCAGCCACAATGATGCAGGGGGGAGGTCTCTCTACAACAAAAGACATCCTGGTATAGTGCTCAATTATACAAACAGAACTAGATTCAGGAGGTCTAGTCTGTGCTACAGCACAGAGCAACAAATCAGCAATAACAGTTCAGAATCAGCAATATATAAAAATACAGTTTAAATGTGCAAAATACAGTGAAAACTTGCACTTGTGGTTAGCAGAAAGGCTTGGAAGCCTTGGATTGCACAAATGAATACAGCAGATCAGTGGCTAGTCACCAAACTCTGTGGAGCTGTGTTAAATCCTTATGATATCCAAGTAATAGACAGCCTGCCCAAATACTAACTGAAATTAGAAGCCCAAAACTTGGTTATCCAGTTACACTACTATCAGCCAAAGCACAACAGAAAATACTGAGCCACATGATTGAGAACAGACACAGTATTCCTGTTTGAAAATAGGTGCCTCTGCTGCCTTTAGCAAATACTAACAGAATTACCTGGAAAAGCTGATCACAAGCAAATACTTTACTAATTATCCAGCAATAACTTTCTTGGTGATAGCCATCGTGGTTTCAAACCAGAGCATTGAGTCAACACTGCCAATTTAATGGTGACTGACATTAGTCACAATGAATTCAGCAGGAGTGTAGTTACTGCCTTTTTCCGGATCTGTAAATGTTATGTTTTCTGTCACCCATTCAGTCCTACTCCATCGGCAGACCCAGCTGAAAGCCTGTGCTACCCTCACAAAATGAACTGGCCCTTTTAAATGAATTCAAGCAAATAAGCTGGGATTGTCAGGATGCCAAGACAACTTAAATTAAATAAGAATGTTTTTTTTTCTGGATGATGCTTGATGATCTCTTAAGCTGCAATATTGAAAGTGTGCCATATTAAATATGTTCTACTGTTTTTGCAAAGCATTAATAATGGACTAAGTCTGGTAAATACAGTACACACCACAGGTGCACAAAGGATGCATTAATTTATCCATCAAATTGTGTCTCAATGTTAAACAGTTTGATTATTATATTCTGAAATCAAATTATCATGTAGACACTAAGGAAATGGCATATTTGGCTGCATATTGATGTATGTACTGAATAACAACACCAAGGTACAGATTTATCAATGAGATCTTAGCTCCATAAAGCAGACTAATGCATCTCATATCCACTTCCAAGCAACATTCCATGACTCTGCTCTTTAAAAAGTCTGAAAAATATTCTTCAGAATATTAGAGCTTTCTAAAATGTGTGAAATATAATAAACAGGAAATAACAATGCTGAATTCTGAACAGCAAGCCCAGAAACAAAGTTTTATCGACTGTATGACAAACATAATACTTGTCAGTCAAATGCACACTTGTCAAGCATGCCTATTTTGCATTTCAGTAAGCACAACCCATGTCTTAGACATTCTATAGAAACTTAGCTATCAAGGTTACTTTTGCATTCTTTCACTACTACAATATGAAGCCTTTAAGTGGAATTATATGCCCATGACTAAAATGAGTCAGAATAGATACATTCAACCAGTTTATGGAAATATCTTTCTAATAGATGCTGTGAGTATAAATCAATATATAGCATGCTTTCAGTTTGTTTTAATATTTAGCTTAATCAGTGTACTTCAACATCAACTAAAACTATTTGTAAGACAGAAATTCTGTCCTTTGATTTAGTCTTTGTTAAATTGGTAAGACCCACTCTGCCAATCGGATAGTAGAAGTAACCAAGAAGCATTGTTCCATTTAATAATATGTCCAAAGTCACCAGAAGATCGGAGAAATTAAAAAACTGCAGGGTTATACAATATTGCAACAATACTGTTTCTGTGGATCTGCTTCAATATAGCTCTTTACTACACATTTCTGTGATTATAATTTTAAGAAAAGCTATAGCAAAATGTTTAACATATTTAGATAGTCAGACCACTCTGGTTTAGTTATATCTTTAGGGGATCGCATCCCTTTGTTATTTGATCTCTTTTAGTAAACGGTTCAGGGTACCTTCTGTAAACCCTTCTTCTGTCAACATCCTAATTATGGTGGATTATTTTACATTTAACTAAATTTCATGGGACAGATGAACAACAAACTTTACAGATGTTTTAAAGCCTGAGCAGCTGTTGATGAATCCCAGAAGGATTATGTAGTCCAAATTTTAAGAGCTGTAAGCAGAGAGTGAACTAACTGCAGTTAAAACTATTGATGTTTAAAAAGAAAAGTAAGCAACAATTACAAAAATAGATTATTTATTTATTTGCTTCAGATAACTTAAACATCTACCATATATAGTTTTCCCTGGGCACATTTATGCTCTATACCATTCATTCATCAGTTCATATTGCATTTGTAAAGATTACTTTCTCATTTAGCAAGCAATTCACTATTGTAAATATTTACCACTGATCTGTTTATGTCAAGTCCTAATTACAATTAATTTTTTATATAAACACGTTTTGTTTTTAGAACTCTCCAGTTGTTGTTTTCTTTTATGTAAACCTACTTTTTCATTATAACTGTATTTACCGATTGGCCGGAGTTATAGCTGAAGAAGTTCCTGTACTCATCCAGTTAACAAATAAATACTTAAGTAAACAGATTACACGTTCAGGCCACCTTTAGATCATAGTGCTCTCACAATATCACACAGTTGTGTAACTTCGGCTACATCATAATCATTGTGGACACATGACTCAGCTTTCTTTAATAATAGTGGACCCTCAGCTCCTCTTAAAGAGATAGATAATGTTGCACCATCTTGATAATGTTGCACCATCTTTCAACCACTGAAGGCCAGAAAGGGCCCTCTGGAGATGGAGAAATTTATAAACCAACAAATCACATATAACCTATTCTGTACCTTCACTCTTCTATTTAAAAATATCTGGACTACCTCAGAGTCAGTAAACCCTAATGATTGGATAATTTACCACCCAAAGTATTGCAAAAAGCTTCTTACCATCCTGTGCCTTCTCCTAGCTCACTTCATTAGTTTGATTAGTGCCATGGGTAAAATAACCAAGATCTGATATAGGAATGAAATAGTCCATCTTCACAAAGGGGACCAAAATTATTTTAAGGAAACTATGAATCCATAAGCATCATTTTAGGAGGAATCAGTCAATTAACATCCCTCCTTAAAAATAAAATAATTAATTACCTAACAAATTAACTCCTAATGAATATGACTGGCTTTGTCTCTGACCATTAACACAAATCTAATCCTGTTCTTCCAGCAACAACCAATAAATGGAACTTCTGTGCACAACACACACACACACACACACACACACACACACACACACACACACACACACACACACACACACACACACACACACACACACACATACACACACACACACAGTTATGTCTTGGCATGATGCTGTACGTATTGTGCTTTACCTTACCAGTACTGTATTCTTAGTTATGTTTTCAAAAAGGTTGCAAATCCCAAGGCTAAGAAACAATGTGACAAGATGTTATTGTGGACTTTATTAAAAGTTTTCATCTAGAAAGTCAATAGAATAAGAGGATGTGCCTTCATATAGTTTTTCAGAAGAACAACTCTTTAACTTTAATGTCTAAAGTTTTGTTGAATGAGTAGAACTCAAGCCACTTTGGTCTATTGGTGCATCAGTCACCTATTTGTCTTCACACTGAGGACAATCATTTTCACACATAACACCACTGCAACCAATTCATCCTCTAATACAGTAGTTGATGAAAGGATGATCATAGTTTAGGACATGGTATTTTATTATTGATCTACTTTTAGTTACCCATTTTCTTACCTCTCACCAATGTTATATTAAATTGCTTCTTGGCATGGTAACACTACACATATATTTAGAATGTGCTTTACCTAACCAGTATTGTTTTCTTAAATGTATGATTTCCAGAAACATACAAACAACAATAAACAGTACACCAAGGTATCAGTGTGAACTAAGGAACATTACAGCTTACGTCCTACTTATAAGGGCATTCATATTTAAGGTACATAATGTTACTTGACTTCAAATTCCCCTCAGTCAGTAAAAATGAGAAAAGCTTTTTGAATAACTAAATACTAACTTCAGTACTAAACTCTTCAAGTAATTTTTACTATTTTTTACCTTCATGGTTGTTTTATTTTTGTAATGTCTCCTTCTGTGGTTTTGTCATAATCATGTCATGATTTATAATCATTTTTACTTTCTTCTGTTAGTTTTTCATTGTGCGATGCTCCACCTCCATGTAATTCTCTGTGGAATGTCCTCTAACCTTTGATGTCATATAAGACATTCCACTGAAGCTGTCACTTTAGTGCATAAAAGCAGTTCCAAGGACCAGGGATGGCTTTCTAGTCATAATAGTGCTGTCCAAGTTATTGGTTTAACTTCTAATGTTGGAATTCTAAATCCTTACAGGGGTGACCCTTACTTTAGTTTAGCAGGAAGTTCATGTGCTACTAATTTTGATGTTGATGAGTCTGTGTGGCCTCCTCCATACCACAGTGAAAAACATAGGGGAAATCACAAATAATATAGTTTCTGCTACGATATAATGAATTTATTTTAATGCTGATCACTAAATGAATATATACATATTTTTTAACCAGTAACTGCATCACTTCCATTTTGTGGTTGTACTTACTGTTATCATTGTAGGTTCAAAGCTGTGCACTGTTGTTTTTGTTAATGTTTTGTGTGGCAGTATGTATAAAGTTTTTTTGTCTGGAATGTAAAGGAGCAAGTTAGTGAATAGTATAGAACTGTTTGAAAATTAGTTATGAATATTAAATTAAGAATGAGCTCTGTAGTGATCTTCACAGAAGCCTGCTTCCCACTTTTTGTGCACACCCACACCCACACATACAAATACAGTTTTTCTTGGGCAAAAGAGTAAAATTTGGTGCATTGTTTCAATTCTTCTGTATGTAATATGAATTTTTTTTTAACTTCCGAAGAAAATGTACATAACTGTGTGAGAGGTATGTGGTGAAGTTTACAAGGGAACAGAAGCTTATTCCTGAAACTATTTGGAGGGTGATAGCAGGTGGAATGATGATAGTGCCAGGAGTAGATCACAGAGATATCATCTGATGTTCACATAAGAGTCATGTATGAGGTATGCAAACGTATTGTGTTAAAGTTCCAAATGCACATGCATGCATTTAACAAAACCCATTCGGAGACATACCTCGGGGATCACTTCAGTGGCTCTGCTGGACAGAGGCACAGGGAACTAATCTAAGGGGACAGTGAAAGCCAACACATTCTGGCTAGGCTTATAAATGCCTTCGGGCAGATAGCCTAGTACCCACCTATGAACCTATGAACCTATATTCTGAACAGCTGAAATATGTACATAGCACAATTAACACCATATCTTGGCCTAGATACCTGAAAATAAAACAAAAAAATGGAAATTATTTCCACAGAAATAAAACACACTATTAGTGCCATTTTGAGAAATGAACTGCAACACACATGAGGCTACCAGCAGTACGTCACACAGATGCAACTTATTTGACCATTGCACAAACTTAATGGTAACTCCTTGTAAAGTTGCACCATGTGAAATAGTAAAACACCCAGTGCAATACTGATCATATTACAAAACTAAATGTGAATGCATTTACATTGTTTTTATCCTGTCACAGTTGAAACCCAGGAAAAAATATGGGCAAGTCTCTTAAAAAAGCCTGCCATGTTTCAATATGTCCAGCACTACTCTAGCTCTGTTAACTTAGAGAATGGGCGACCTGCACTGATAGCCCATTCTCTAAATGCAATAACGCCCTCAAAAATGTGTTATTGTGTAAATATTGCCCTTCCAGGGGTGTAGAGGCCCACCACTGTGTGAGTTGTTGGGGTCTATATCATAATATCGAAGTTTCAGAACTTCAAATGTTATAATATCAAACCCAAAACCTCGAAGACTGACAACAGCGAAGGGAAAGAATTTGGTGGGCCGTTTCCATGGCTTCGCTATTTCCTCCACTGTGGTGCGATCTCGGAGTTGGTATATTTAAGTGGGAGGTGTGGGGGGCACAGCTCCCCATGTTGGGGGTGTGGGGGGCTTCGCCCCCCCACATTAGTCATAGTTTTTAGTGTTTGTGTGTTTCGTGTTTTGTGCTGGAACAGCGATTTTTTTCCCAGGGAAAAAATTGCTGTTCTCAGTCTTCGGGGTTTTTAGCTTTTGTGGTTTTGGGTTCAATATTATAACATTCGAAGTTGTGCAACTTCGATGTTATGATATAGATCCCTTTGTTGGGCATTATTGATTGCATGAAGTCTAGCTAGTGGAGGAGTTTCACAGAAAAATAAGTTTCAGAATTCCAAAAGAAACTGTCTTGGCAAATTCAGCTAGGAAATAAATAATTCCACCAAAGAAAACAAACATAATAGTTACACTGCAGTAAGTTTGCTATTGCAACACATGCAAAACAAAAGCAGAACACTTAAACAGATCACTTTTACAAAGACACATTCTGACTTGTGTTACCCGTGCTGTATACACCAGAGCTGTCATACTTCAAAACACTAGTGCTGCAAGTCAAAAACTTTTCTCTTATATCATAGACAAGGATAAAAATGACCAGTGATAAATGCCCACATTCTGGGGTAATTTTTTAGATATTAAAATTGTTCACTTATAGTGCTAATGGAGTAAGCCAAGGAATAAGTGATATATATTCTCTGAAGCACAAGAAACCTGTAACTTTAATGCCAGTAATTATTTAATAACTTTAACCTTTACTGTTTTGCATTTCCCTTTTTACATTTATTTTTAAATATGAATTGATAGTTCAATATTAGCTGCAAAACAGTGATGTGCTTTACAGCAAAGTAGTGAATATTATCACTATTACTCTATAGTGCCCTCAAGACTACAAAACAGTGAGATGCATTACAGCAAAGTAATGAGAATAAATAATTCGACATTGTCACTATTACTCTATAGTGCCCTTAAGACTACAAAACAGTGAAGTACAATTGTGCAGTTCAGGGACCGTAATACGTATTTGCCTTCTAACACAGAAACAGTCCATCTTCCATAACAATCTCCATTATATACTTCAGTCAGTGAAGCTGTGTTAAGTCATTCAGTCCTAAATAAATGGCCTTTAATCTACTGGCCATTGAGTAAGAAACCAGATCCTTCCTTTGATTACCCTGTCTAAGCACAGTCTCATATAAATGTAGTACTGAAGCCCTTCAATTATGTTCATCTTAATAGCATATGGAAACCACTGGAACTGACATCACTGGTGTCAAATGAGTTAAAGACTTTTATCAATGGTCTTGGCAGTATATCTTGATGAAAAAAAATCCTACTTGTCACACTTTACATCAGAAATGGAGTTCTGCAATGCTCATTTCTGACTATCTCCTTTCCAAAACTGTGGAATTCAACCTTAGAAATGGTCTATGTATTACACTGAATATTTTTTTGCTAATAGCATCTAACAATGAGCAGTTTCAGACATTAATGACAGCAGAGTGTCACTGTAGGAAGACATGCTGTTTTCAACAACTAAACATGCACTTGGGGAATTAGTCTAAACTCAAGACAGTAAAAAAATTGTGCACTACATCCTGGTATCTTTACCAACCACCTTTGCACAGCTGTCTTACATTCATTCTGCTGCATTTTAGTAGACTGAGATACAGATGGCAGCACTGATCTGGACATCTAGAAGCATGATTAAATCCTGATGATAGCCCCACCTCATCACTGGGCAGTAGCATTCATTGCAAAGAGCCTTTTCTTGAGAAAGGGAGATGGCTTCCTACTTTTCTACAAGACAATGGCCATGTTCCTAATAGACCAGTATGTCCATTTCTGGGGACAAAAAGGAAAAAGACCTCCTCCAGAAGGTACAGAAAATAATAATCAAAATTGTTTAAAGCTAAATCAAGAAACTGTACTAAGACTTTTTCACAATGGGCTTATGTGTGTCAGAAAAAGAACTAGAGCAGCCAAATAACAACTATAAATAAATATGTATACAAGACCAACAATAGTGGCTGTTTACCTCAATATCTAGGGACATGCCATCTGCCTGAATGTCAAATAATATATTACTCCTCCACATCATCTTAACATTTGCAGTCTTGTGTTCACAGACAATCTTGCACTTCTCTGGCTCATATAACAGTGTTGCGGGGAGTGATACACACAGGGAGTTGGGTGTTAACAGTTTTTTTTATTTATTTTATTTATCAACTAGCTAAGGTTACCATGCTCAGGTATGTTATTCACAGGGTAACTCAGAAACATCATCTTGTTTAAGTAACTTACCTAGAAAGGTACATTTTAGAAGTGTAAACTCTGATAGAATCAAAGCCAGGATTATGGGACTGAGCTCATCAAAAGACTATTGCCATGATACTCTGTACAACACTGCTAGACAAAATGCAGCCAGTGATTCCAGCAAGTGGAAATTCAATAGCTGCTAGCAAACAACAGACCATTGCCATTATACTCTGTACTATGTACCTAGAAGAAAAAGCACAGCCATCCAGCAGCAAGTGGAAATTCAATAGCGGCTAGCAAACAACAACACTGCTAGACAAAATGCAGCCAGTGATTCCAGCAAGTGGAAATTCAATAGCTGCTAGCAAACAACTCATCATTGCCAGAATACTCTGTATTACACTGCTAGACAAAATACAGCCAGTTATTCCAGCAAGTGGAAACTCAATACCTGCTAGCAAACAAAAGACCATTGCTATAATACTCTGTACTACACTGCTAGACAAAATACAGCCAGTTATTCCAGCAAGTGGAAATTCAATAGCTGCTAGCAAACAGCAGACCATTGCCATAATACTCTGTACAACACTGCTAGACAAAATACAGCCAGTGATTCCAGCAAGTGGAAATTCAATAGCTGGTAGCAAACAACAAACCCTTGCCATACTACTCCGCACTACACGGCTAGACAAAATGCAGTCAGTTATTCCAGCAGTGGAAATTCAATAGCTGCTAGCAAACAACAGACCATTGCCATAATACTCTGTACAACACTGCTAGACAAAATACAGACAGTGATTCCAGCAAATGGAAATTCAATAGCTGCTAGCAAACAACAGACCATTGCCATAATACTCTGTACTACACTGCTAGACAAAATATAGCCAGTGATTCCAGCAGGTGGAAATTCAATAGCTGCTAGCAAACAACATACCATTGCCATAACACTCTGTGCAACACTGCTAGACAAAATACAGCCAGTAATTCTAGCAAGTGGAAATTCATTAGCTACTAGCAAACAACAGACCATTGCCATACTACTCCGCACAACACTGCTAGACAAAATACAGCCAGTGATTCCAGCAGGTGGAAATTCAATAGCTGCTAGCAAACAACAGACCATTGCCATAATACTCTGTACAACACTGCTAGACAAAATACAGCCAGTTATTCCAGCAAGCAGAAATTCAATAGCTGCTAGCAAACAACAGACCATTGCCATAACACTCTGTACAACACTGCTAGACCAAATACAGTCAGTGATTCCAGCAAGTGGAAATTCAATAGCTGGTAGCAAAAAACAGACCCTTGCCATAATACTCTGTACTACACGGCTAGACAAAATGCAGTCAGTTATTCCAGCAGTGGAAATTCAATAGCTGCTAGCAAACAACAGACCATTGCCATAATACTCTGTACAACACTGCTAGACAAAATACAGACAGTGATTCCAGCAAATGGAAATTCAATAGCTGCTAGCAAACAACAGACCATTGCCATAATACTCTGTACTACACTGCTAGACAAAATATAGCCAGTGATTCCAGCAGGTGGAAATTCAATAGCTGCTAGCAAACAACAGACCATTGCCATAATATTCTGTGCAACACTGCTAGACAAAATACAGCCAGTGATTCCAGCAAGTGGAAATTCAATAGCTGCTAGCAAACAACAGACTACTGCCATAATAGCCTGTACTACACTGCTAGACAAAATATAGCCAGTGATTCCAGCAAGTGGAAATTCAATAGTTGCTAGCAAACAACAGACAACTGCCATAATACACTGTACAACACTGCTAGAAAAAATGCAGCCAGTAATTCCAGCAAGTGGAAATTCAATAGCTGCTAGCAAACAACCGACCATTGCCATAATACTCTGTACAACACTGTTAGACAAAATACAGCTAGTGATTCCAGAAAGTGGAAATTTAATAGCTGCTAGCAAACAACAGACCATTGCCATAACACTCTGTACAACACTGCTAGACAAAATACAGTCAGTGATTCCAGCAAGTGGAAATTCAATAGCTGCTAGCAAACAACAGACCATTGCCATAATACTCTGTACAACACTGCTAGACAAAATACAGTCAGTGATTCCAGCAAGTGGAAATTCAATAGCTGCTAGCAAACAACAGACCATTGCCATAATACTCTGTACTACACTACAAACAAAATACAGCCAGTGATTCCAGCAAGTGGAAATTCAATAGCTGCTATCAAACAACAGACTATTGCCATAATACTCTGTACAACACTGCTAGACCAAATACAGCCAGTTATTCCAGCAAGTGGAAATCCAATAGCTTCTAGCAAACAACAGACCATTGCCATAATACTCTGTACTACACTGCTAGACAAAAATGCAGTCAGTTATTCCAGCAGTGGAAATTCAATAGCTGCTAGCAAACAACAGACCATTGCCATAACACTCTGTACTACACTGCTAGACAAAATACAGCCAGTTATTCCAGCAAGTGGAAATTCAATACCTGCTAGCAAACAAGCAGTCATGGAAAGCACAGCATGTTTTGCTGCTGTAATATAAAGTTTGCACAGCAGAAATATTTTCAGTGCCAAAAACATATATTGTTTAATGTTAATCCATACACATATCTAAAACTGCTGTTGCATTTCAGTTTTTTTCCTGCAAACTTGTCATATATAATCAAGGTGATATGTAATTTCTGCTGCAAAAGGTAAGGGGTAAGTAGAGATGCACTTATTACTACACACATGCCCATACCACTTTCTAATTAAACTGTGGTTAACCATTTCTGACACACTAATCATCATAATTTTGTCACTCTTTCTGTGCCATTTCCTTTCATTATTGCTATGTTAGGCAGTGCAACATAAAAGAAGCCAGAATGAGAAAATTGTCACTCCTACACATTTCCAATCTTTGTGCCTTCCTTAAGCTATTTCCTGTTGTTTAGCTGAGTATGCCCTCTGTGTAGAATAACTGCCCTCCAGGAAGGAAGAAACTTTAGCCGTGCATTTATAGTATACTGCCGTCACAAATTTATAGTCTTCAAACCTCATACTGACCAAACCTACCAATTACACAACTCATATTCCACATCCCGTTCTGAACATAGATGTTTGATGTTTAGGGGGCACAGAACTCCTACATGTCTGGGAAATGATCACAAAAAGCCATATTTACCTTTTAGCTTAATGTCGACATTCTTCCTCAACCAAGAGTAAATTCCATAGCTGGATGCATCTTCGGGAATCGGATTCTCCTTAATCCATCCTCCACAGGCAAAGCTGAAAAAGTTGTCACAGGGATCCACACTTTGATCAAGTTTGCTCAAGACAGCTCCAGCTGTAATAAATAATAAATTCACAATTTATTTCATGTATATTTAAGTAAAGTCCAAGATACTTCCACAGTAACAATCATGAGAATTAAATAAGGAAGGTGTATAAATGGTTAACAGTTATAATTGTTAAATTGCTTGCAATTGTGAGTCATTTAACCTTTGTTTAATGCTCCTGTATATGTGTCTGCACATGTGCGTGTACAAGCATGTGTATGTCTCAGTCTGTGTACATGTGTGTGTGTTTGTGTGTGCGTGGGTGCATACATGTGCATATGCATGTGTGTGTGTGTGTGTGTGTGTGTGTGTGTGTGTGTGTGTGTGTGTGTGTGTGGGTGCATGCGTGTGCATATGCATGTGTGTGTGTGTGTGTGTGTGTGTGTGTGTGTGTGTGTGTGTGTGTGTGTGTGTGTGTGTGTGTGTGTGTGTGTGTGTGTGTGTGTGTGTGTGTGTGTGTGTGTGTGTGTGTGTGTGTGTGTACATTCTTTGAAAGACTAAGCACAGTTTAAAAGGAATAGTAAAGAACATGTAGTTTGTTTCCACGTATGTTCTGGCTGGCAGCACAAAATAATGTTATTTCTATATTATTCGACAGCAAATTCTTTTAGAACATCATACACAGGGTTGCAAATTTAAAAGTCATGTCCTTATATACTATTCTGTAATATATTACTTTCATGCACTACTAGCTAAGCTTTCACGGTCAGCCATGCTGCAGAAGAACAGTTAACAGGAACATTTACTTACTATTGTTATTTTATTTATTTGGCACCTAGGAGAGCATAGTGATTTAAAAAGACCACACATCAGTCTTACCACAACCATAAAGAATGGGGCAAAAATAAACAATTCTCAAAAGTCTGCAAATAAATCAAATGCATTTGCAAGCAATAATCAAAGGATCAAAGGAAGAAGAAACAAAAACAAGGCATGTCACCATGCAACCTTTTATTAAACAGCAAATGATGCTTTTTTTCTATTCAGTCATTTAAATGTCAGTAAACTGTTGTGCAATGCTTTCCTTCAGTGCCAAGTAACCCAAAGTCTTATGTCCATGCTGCCAAGGCATGGTCTGCTATACACAGAAAAATATATGTCACCTTCTTCTTGCCTTACATGTCAAATATATAACTAGCCACATTGCGTTGTGTAACAATGTTGTCCGCATAGCCTGGGGGCAACCAACCACAGCAAGTTATCTTATTTTGATATTTTTAACATGTCTGTCAAACCTACAAAAGCTAGTACAACAATCTTGTATACTTAATAAACCAGGTGGGTAATAATAACTCTTATTTATATCTCCTTTAAAATTCAAACATATCTCTGGTTGTAGTAGCAGCATTTTAGCAAGTAAGAAACAGGCTTCACAATTTCATTAAATATTCTACCACTTACATAGCACTTAGTTAAACCCTGCTGGTGACCATTCTGTTCACTAAAACTAACAATATAGCCAGCTTTAGGTACCTGCAATATCCGTGGCTGTAGGGAGCCCCCCTCAATCATCTTTGACTGTTTGGAGGCCCCACAAAAGCTGATGCTGGTTGGGGAAAATGAAGAGAAAAGAAAGTATTAATTTTCTGATTACAGCCTTTTATCTAAACAGGGTTGTGATATGACCCAGTTAGGATAAAGCTGATACTGAACATGAGTAAGGTAAGCCCCAGAGATCAGCAGCTCTGAGTGACTGATCTCAGTGTACACCACGGATTCCAAGAAGAGCTGATGCTCCCAGTCTTCAGGAATGGTTCTGTCTTTCAGTGAGTTTTGTAAATACTGGCGGAACACCAGATACCATAATTCTCAACTGCTTTGCTAAAGAAATCTACACAATGCAAAAAAATAATAGCAGAATAAACGCTCATAATCAGGAACATGTTTTAAATATTACTCTAATTCACTTAAAAAGTTGATAGAATAACATCTTTTGCATCAGCATGATTGTTTTGGATAATATGAAGTATAATCTCTGACATCTGGATTTACTGACTTTCTGTAATCCTGAATGATTTACCAGCAAATCAAACTTTTCATAAAAGACAGGGAAAAATTATCAGACAAAATCAGGGAAGGTTTGTGAAATCAGGGACAGTGACAGGTATGCAGTACTCCTCAATGAGGTAAATAAAACTGTCTTACCCCTGCTGCTATTTGATAACTGTTAAACAGTTACTGATCTGGTATGGCAGTATCTGTGTTGCACAATGTATTGCTATTTGCTGAAATAAGTACACAACTAGTATTGCTTTGGTTTATGAGTATGTGTGTTTAAAAAAATATCACCAAGTTTTATCTGTGCACACACCCAGTAATGCCAGGACACATACATGATTCTTCTGGGTATCAGTAAAAAATGCAGCTAACAAGTAATTATATTTCAGAAGTAAGGCATACATTATAACAGCGAACATTCAGACACTTAGATCTTCTAGGAGTTTGGTGGCCCCCACTCCCCAGACTCTATAAATGGATAATCATCCTTGACTGTGTGTGTGCCCCACAAAAGCTGTTGTTCTTCAGAGAAAAAGTGTATTAATTTTCTGATTATGCTCTTTAACCTGAACAGGGCTGGGATATGACCTTGTTGTTAGAATAAAGCTGATAATGGTCTCTGTGCTCAGCCACACCCATTCTAAAACCAGCCCAGCTCAGCTGTGTGTGTACAGAAAGCTGCTGTAGGTTATGTGGGTGTGTATGTGTATCTGGGGGGATTGTGTGGTTATTATTTCTTTAATTTGCATTACAGTCAAACCTTAGAGATTTGCACAGGAGGTCATTGTAGCTTGTGTCTGGGGTGGAGACAGTGTTGTTATTGTTTCCTTTACTTTTCTTACAGACGTCAGAGGCGTACAAAAAAGGTTACTATAGCTTGTTTAAGGGCACTGTACTGTCTATGAGCAACAAAGTAGAATAAATTACTGTAATCATTATTTTTTGTTCACTGTCCTCACAATCACTCATCAGGTATGTATAAAGGTAGCTGCAATTTGGGGGTTGGGATTTAGAGGTTAGGAGTGATGAAACATGTTATGCATGTATGTCATCAGTTACTTGAAATGCATGATTGTGGCACTTTGACCCTCTGCTTTCATCCCAGTCTAACCCCAGAGTGATGCATAGGCAGTAACTGTCTTTTGTTGGGGGGGGGGGTTTAGAGAGGCAGGCATATTCCCAGATAGGATCTATGTACCCTCACAATAGTTTATTGTGAGCTACTATTTTGCCAGCTTTGAACATTAAGCCTTGGACACAACTTATATCTTCCTGGAAAAAAAGATAAGAGTGAGATGCTTCTCTTACTCATGATTTTTGTTCAGGCCGCAGCTGGATTAAAAGGTTGGGAAAATGCTCTAATGCGTCTAGGAGCACGACCTTGAGTTATTTCCTAATTGGTGATCACTGTGCTGTTCTGGTCAGGAAAGGTCTGTCGAAAGGATGTTAGGAAAACTAAAACTGAGCAGCAGCACTGAATTTCTTTCTTATTCATAATTTCTGTTTAAGTCATAATTGGATGAAAAAGTTATGTAAAAAGAAAACAAACCTTTAAAATGTACTTCAGAGAATAGAGAAAGCTATAGCTTTTTGAAAAAGCTGAAGAGTAAGGCAAAATGTGAGAACAGGAAAAAAAAATTAATGTGCATGGTATGGGGAGCCCACAATTGGAGTGGGGGGACATAGGGGAGCACTGGAGGATGTGCATGGGTGGGCTGGGGCTAAAACAGTAGGCATTGCTTAGGGCACCATTTCACCTAGGTCCAGCTCTGTACATAGACCTGTTATAATGTATCACTGCTGCAACTAAATGCCAGTAACATGAATGTCCCTTTGAGATAGGCCAACATAGTGTGGTACTTAGGCCTGTTATTATGTAAGATCACTGTAGCGACAGATCAGTCTATGTGGACTACTCCTAAAGCTTTACAGCATGAAGTAAAAGGTTGCTTAGGATGGGACTTAGAGTGGAACTGCCTAGGGGCTCCCAACTTGACATTTGCTGGGGCCCCCAAAATGTTAACACCAATCCTGGTTATCCAGGGGGGGTTCCTCTTCTATGAAAACAACTTTATTGCACAGTCCAGATGCAAGTTTTTTTTAAATAACTATTATTCCAAACTAGTATTCTCAGCCACTACTGAGCCTTTGTGCCATCTTTGTAATTATACAAGTGAAACACCAGGACTTAATGTGGTTATTTACTGACACTAGCTCATGTCACTTCATCCTCTACATCAGATAATTCATTAGGATTAAATTATGAAAGATTTGGTTCCTGCAGCTGGTGCAGATCAATGCAGCACTTTTACTAAAACCAGGAAAGGGAATCAGTTTTCTCCTTTATGAATGGATTACATTACAACAGTTGTGAAATTGACACAGTTTTCTTGTTCTATGGTTCATTGCTGCATTTGGCTATACAATCTTAACACAACAGATGGCGACCATTAATAGGCTAGTTTACTGGGTTTTTTTTGTGTGGATTTTTATGGCTATCTTGTGGTAATTATAAAAAGGACTGAGTTAATGTTCTACATGTGTTCTCTTCTTGTTTAGATAACTAGGAACACAAACATTTTATTTTTAAACTTTGTTCAACTTGTCACACATCAGTTTTAAAGGTTTCCTAAGATATGTCAATTTGAATGTTTGCACTGATAATCTGTCACTGTGTCTCCGCAGTAGAGTTCGATCCTGGGCATATTGTTTTGCCAGCCTTGAAGGAGATAGATTGCTGTTTTACAAGTATATGTAAAAGGAGAGAATTGAGTATCTATTCACCTTGAACTTATACTCATGTCTTGGGCCATGTTTAATCAAGAATACTTGGATGTAAAGCGGGCAGAGTTGGTTGATACACAGAAAAATTAGTTTGATACAAAAAAACTTTTGAAAACCATCTTGATTATGAAACCGTGAACTGTGTTTGGTGGGTTTATGTTTCCTTATTTGTTCTTGTTTTGTAATTGGTTAGAGCCCGATTTTCTGTTTTTTTTTTTTTAATGATCTTATTATGTTAGGCTGGTTCACTGAGAATACTTGTATTAGATAATAATTTCCACTTATAGTATTTTTAGTTTCATTTATTATTGTTCCAGATGATGAAATTCACTTAAATAAAGATGAATTTCAAATTGTGACTGAACAGTTTTTCTATAGTGTTTTGTTATTTTAATCTGTTACATTAGACATTGCCCGTTCGATTCTCAGAGCGTCTTCTGTGTAACGACATGCGTGAATGGGCATTCCTTCGTTGAAGGTTGTGCGTTAGGCCCGGCAAGCCAGTACATAAAACTCTACTGCCAATCAGACTGGAGTTCTGCTGTGGCGACCCCTAACCGGGAAAAGCCGAAAGACACAAACAAACACATTATTGATACTTTTTTCCCCCCACAGGACTTTTATCTGTTGGGAAGAAGCAAGTGAGGGTTGGCATAATGGCAAAAGTGTTTACTTCACAGACACAAGGTACAGGGTTTGATTCTCTCCTTTCAAGGGAAAAATCAACTAGGTTTAAAATGGCCCACAAGTTCATCTTACCTGTAGACCTTATAAGTGAATTTGTCAGCAATTTATTGACAGAGAATATTGCAATGCATATTCTAGGGTGCCGACCTCAGAAATACCGAGGCAGTCTGTTGGTGTACAGATTGATTCTGATTCCTCCTTAGCTTCAGCTATTAGGTAATCTCCCAGGTAACAACAACTGCAGCTATAACATGACATTAAATGTGATCTAGCATCAGAAGTATAAATTATATTAGCTTTGACCGGAGGTCCTTTTGAGCATCTACTGACTAAAATCCACATGATGGTAAGACTGAATCATTTCATTTTTACCAGAATACACACTAGGGGAATATTGGCACTGAAGTTCGAATGTTACTAAAAATAAGGGGAAGGACAGCAGTAATGATTAGTAGGCAGAAAAGACTCTGATACAAAGACGTTCAAATATATATGCATTGGAGGCTGGCCATTTTCCCACATGCACTTCACTGACACATGCAGAATATGCCCTGAAGTCTGCTTTCTTCCTTATAAGCATTAAAATGGATGTATTATTTATTTATTTGTTTGTTTATTTATTTATTTCAATATGATAACCCAGTAACTGGAATGGTCATAATGCCCCAGGATCAACAAGACAGAAGAAACATGTAGTTAAATTACACTAACAAGCAAAATACAATGAGTAATGAAAGATACATTAATTAACAAACTATATACACAATGTACATGAAGTATGAATAGTTATGGTTAAGGAAACATGAATATATTTATGGTATATTATACAAAGAAATGCATTGTACGACGATAGCTGTGAGGAATCCAACATTTTCATTTGCAGTTGATAATCATCCTTTAACAATTAAGGTAAACAGAAGTACCTGAGCATAATTATCCATTATCTAGGAAACCTGTGCAGGCTGCTGCTTCTTTAGTGAGCTTTTCTTTTAGTACACTTTTAAAAGGAGACCAATTATACTAAGCCACAAATTCCAAACGTAAAAGTACCGAAGGGAGATTTCTGAAAGAGACAAATACAGAACTTGGTGGAACAGGCAAAATAAAGGTCTTTATTGGAGTAAGCCACTTCTGTATCTCATAATCCCCTGCTTAATTATCCTAACTCTAAGATGACAAAACCTCAGAAAAATAAGAAATACTTGCTCACTCACAGAAAATACCTGGAACTAAGCACTTCTCCCCCTCTCTCTCTGCTTTAGAGAAGGTTAACACCTGCACTACACCTCAAGCAACACATAGCCCTTCAAAACCCACACCACCAACACCCTCACATAGCGACACTAAACCCTCATATGCAGAGGCCCTTAACAGTAACCTGCCCAAGCAAGAAGGACCTCTTAAGCTGAAATGCAAACAAACACCAATTACAACCAAAGTGTCACATGCTCACAACACCAGTGTGCCACCCAACAACAGCCCATAAGGCAAGACAACGTACTCAACACTTTAGTCATAGGTGACTCTATAGTCAGGCATACTGATGTCCCACTCACCAGGTTGAACAAGGAGAAAATTACAGTCAGCTGCCTTGTGGGTGCCAGGATCCACCACATAACGCATGCATGCACTCAAGTCACTCCACAACAACTACAAATATGACTCTGTCATTGTCCATGTTTTAGTGAATGACTTGAGACATACCTCCCTGGACTACATGAAAAGAGACATGGAAGAGCTCTCAGATCATGTGGCCCAGGCAGGTATGACCCTAGCCCTGAGTAGCATTCTGCCTTCACCCAGAATGATGCCACAGTATAAGGACAAAATGATTGACCTCAACAATTGGCTAAGCTTCTGGTATCATTCAAAGGGGATCCAGTATCTGTCTGCCTGGGATGACATGATCGACAGACCACAATGCTTTGCCAGAGATGGTCTGCACCTGTTGCCCCTGGGATTCAGGTTACTGACTAAGGTTCTTGCCACCCCTATACTGCCTATTTTAGGCAAAGTTCAAAGGACAAAACCACCACCATAACAGGTACAAGCATGCAAAATCTGAAGATAATGCTACTCACAGCTAGAAGTCTAAACCTCAAAATGCACTCTCTCGTGGCACTCCTAAAAATGGAGAACATCAATATCTGTGCAGTAACTGAGACCTAGTTCAAAGCTCCAGAGGGCACCCCTGCAATACCAGGCTACAACTCTTACCACACTTTTCGGCCACCAAACCAGGACTGAAACACTAAAGGTGGAGGAGTGTCCATATTCACCAAGGATATTCACACCACGAGGCTAGTTGCCCAACTGGTGCAACTAACACTAGGTAAGATTGCAATCCAAATTTGAGCTAGCTACAGATCCCCTACCATGCCCCAAGATTCTCACTACACCTTTCTTAACATACTGGAAAATATTAAGATACAACCAAACACCCTAATACTGGGTGATTTCAACTATCCTGCCATTAACTGGGAAAACTACTCGTGTTCCAACACCTTTGCCCAACGGTTCTTGGAATTCATAAATTCCAATGCCCTGGATCAGCTAATCCATAGTCCCACCAGGGGCTCCAGTATCCTAGACCTGGTCATTACCAACATGGGAAATCAATGCTCCACACCTATGGTCACCCCCTCGTTGGTCAGGTCTGACCATAAGCTAATCACCCTTGACATCCACATCCCTCCCCCACCCCCCAGTAAGGAAGCCTCTGTAAAAAAACTTCTCCAAAGCCAACTTCATGCTACTCAAGTCAGAAGTGACAAACTTCATGACACCCATGCAGATGGGAACTGAAAGTTCAACTGCTGAATCCTACACTAAGGCACTGTATGAGCACATCCACTCGTGCATGAATCGTGCCATCCCAAATAGAACCAAGACACTCTACTCCAAAAAAAGGAAGCCAATCTGGTGGTCCCCTGCCATAAACAAACTTTACAACAAAAGGAAGAAACTGTTGCAGAAAAGAAGAAAATCCCAGGATGCAAAAAACTCCCTTACCAGCCTCAGTAAGATGCTGAGATCCCTCATAAATTCCTCCAAAGCTAGTTTCGAAAATAAAATTGCCAAAGATTCCAAAGACAACCACAAGGCATTCTATAGCTATGTCAAGAATCTAAATGGCAATGCTCAGATCTGCTCTGAGCTACAACAGAATGGCATTAAATATACTGATCCCAAGGATACTGCCAATATCCTGGCAGATAGATTCAGTGCCAACTTCACCCCCCTCTCACCCCCAAAAGGGCCTATCTCAGTATCAAAAGATTTCCAAATTCCGGTAATAATGACCACACAGGTAAAAATGCACTTTCCAAAGCTAAGCATCCATGGGACCAGACAACATCCTGGGCTGTGTACTACATGAACTACAAAATGAACTGGCACCTCACCTAAGTGTCATGTTTAATCATAGCCTCACCTCAAGCTTCATGCCCACTGAGTGGCGCACAGCTATAGTTATCCCACTCCACAAGGGGGGAATCCACCTTGGATCCTGGGAACTACTGCCCCATCAGTCTGATGAGCCTGATCTGCAAGGCCATGGAATGTATTATCATGGAACTTATAAACAAAGACATTGGCAACCTTCAAACACTGGACCCCACCCAGTTTGGGTTCATGAAGGGCCGATCTTGTTTCCTGAACCTGATTGACTTCTTCAAATCAGTCTCCAGAGCTGTGCACGAGGGTAAGGTGGTCCACACAGCTAATCTGGACCTC
The DNA here is from genome assembly GCF_019279795.1 of Protopterus annectens. Lineage (NCBI taxonomy): Eukaryota > Metazoa > Chordata > Ceratodontiformes > Protopteridae > Protopterus > Protopterus annectens. The sequence continues at coordinate 303,856,439 of NC_056735.1, read as the reverse complement.
GCCAAGGCCTTCAACACCATCCCCCACTCTGGAATCATAGATAAACTTACTAAGCTGGGCATTAATCCCTACGTCACTCGATGGGTTGCCAACTGGCTTACTGACAGAACCCACATTGAAAAGTAGCCGACTCCAAATCCAGCTCCAGACAAGTGACAAGTGGAGTACCTCAGGGTTCAGTCTTGGGACCGGTCTTGTTTGGCATCTAGTTCTCTGAAGTACAGGCCAACATTAAGGGTCTCTGGCTAACAATGTTTGCAGATGACTGCAAACTGGGAGCCATTATTGAATCCCCAAATAATGTGGATATTCTACAAAAGGGCCTTACAGAAACAGATGCCTGGTACCAGAGCCATGGGCTCAAGCTCAATACCAAGAAATGTATAGTTATCCCCTTTGGGAAAAAACATGTACCCATGAATTACCACATAGGTGGCAGTACACTAAACACTGAAAGTGTGATGAGATTTAGGGACACAGGTGGATAGTAGTCTCACCTTCAATAACCACATTGTCACAACAGTCAGGAAATCCTTCTATGTGGCACACCTCATCACTAAGGGCTTTTCATCCAGAAAAAAGGAGGTCATTGTCCCACTGTACTCATCCCTCATTAGACCCATTATAGAATATAATGCCTCATTTGGTATGTACCTCTCAAGACATCTCCAACAACTGGAAAGCCAACAGAAATATCTCACTAAAAGAATCACAGGCCTAAAGTAGATGCCCTATGCTGACCATCTAAAAAAACTCCAGCTATACTCTGTCGCATATCCTCTACTCAGAGTTGATCTCTGCTTAACATACAAAGCCATGTCAAACCCCAGAGCTGTTGAACATGCTACACTTAAAGAAAACCCAATCCCTCAGAGCCACAAGCTCCAGGGATATAAACTTTGTCATCACAATGAACAAAACATGCTGGAGGGATAGGTTCCTGACCCAGAGACTCTCCAGACTCTGGAATAGACTGCCCATACATGTCAATCACAGTGCCTCTTTGGCCCTCTTCAAAAGGAACCTTGACGATTGGATGGGAGATAGGAAATTCAACCCAGGGATCACGTCAGTCGCCCAGCTAGACAGGGGTCCAGGGAAGTAAATATTGTGGGAAGAAATAGCCAGGGAATTGTTATGGCTAGGCTTGTATAGGCCCTAGGGCCAATAGCCTAGTACCAACCTATGAACCTATGAACTCTTTTGTTTAAATAATGCGATATTAAATTAAAATAATTAAACGTGGAGTATGAGGGACTCAGTCCACCAACTTAACGGGTATGTGGATTGCTCCACTCCAAAAATTACATTTTATTTTCTGCTTTAGAAATATTATTTGTAACAAGGTTAAAATACTGCCTTTGCCAGTTTTGATGATCTAATTTTGGTCTTATTATATACCAGCTTAGTAGCTTTGGGGAAAACAAATCATACAGAACCATTCAAAAAGGAAAAAAAAAAATCTGTCTGATTTTTATGTTCATTATTTCACCAACCTTCCATATCCACTACCACTGCGACTGTCTCCAAAGTGTGTTATGGATTTTTAATACAGGAAAATTAACTCTTCTCAAAATGTCTGTTTAAGGTATGACATCCACTCGGTGAGGGATGCATATTTAAAATGTTTAAATGATGGCACAGTCAGTGTTTTTAATTCAGTGTTATGTCCTAAGCTGCCTAGGGTACAACCCCCCTAATAAGTGGCTGCTAATTGCTATGTATCATATGAGGGCTCAGTTGGGAATCTAGCTAATGAGCAGTATATCTTGGACCAGGCCTGCCTTCCTGTTTACTGCCCACTTATATCCTACAAGGAAAACATGACAGCCAGTCGAGTTATGTACGGAATCTTTATAAATACCAACTATATTAAAATAATGCAATGCATGCTGAATAGAAAAAAGGAATAAAATATATGGTATGTCAGACTGGCTAGGACTTAAGGTACTAGTAAACACAGAAGCAAGTTCATCACTGCTGTGTTAGTGTGATCACAACTGTGGTTCTTTCCAGCAGATGTTTCCAGCTCTCCGAGAATAAATGAAGTCTGTTTTGCAGGCTATTGAATGGAGATGACAAAGACAGCCACAAAAAAAATTCACAACGTAAGAAGTCATGCTGATGCTAACTTAATTGTTTAATTACAGAGAAAGCAGAGAGAGAAGAAGGAATTTATGGAAAAATACACAGACAAACTATGCGCATTCACTGAAGGCAGATGTTATAAAATAAAAGATCCAGCAGCCACTGTTTTTAAATGAGCTTAAGGCACCACATGATTCGAGTGCATATATGTACTTTTGAAAGGAACTAGGGTCAAAGTCTTGTAAGTACAGCTTTGTGAAGGGTATGCCATTAATATCCTGGCATCATGCCTGATGTGCTTAATATATGTAAACTTCCCTCCACTCATAATGTATGACTTTTTCCATTATTCTTGAGCAAAGACATTGAGAGGTATGACGGAAAAACACACAGGAAAAAAGTCAAGCAAAGTTATTACCCCACTCTAGAGATGGCTGGTAAGACCTCATTTAATGTATTGTGAGCAATCGTACATGTCTAAAGTTTGCAATACACAGGCAAGACAGAGACTGTATGGAGAAAGTAAATAAAAATTATGTTTGCTCATTACCAGATGTCATATTATGAAAGGCTACAATGGTCAATGTGGACTTTTCTTTAAGAAAGAAAGCAGAGAGATATATGATAAGAACATTAAAAACTTCAGGAGAATATACATAATACAATGTGTTCTGCTTACAATGTGATATAGGAGAACAAGAGGGCACAATTTGAAAGTACTTAGGAGATGGCTCAGGGATATACAGAGAAGTATTTCTCATGGAAATGGTGATGGAAGACTGTAACAGGCCCTTTTTAAAGGTTGTAGTTTTGGAAGTGAAATCAAGAATACAGATGAAAGACATAAGGCAGTATTTTTGTTTGGTAGAAAAAAGAAATAAGGTGAGAGTTAAGTAGAATTTGCAGCAAATTTCGAAGACAGGGAAATGCACAGACTTGGTGGGTTAAATCGTCTGCATGTCGTTTCTAGATCTGCAATCAAAATGTATTTTCTATTTTATTCTTTTGTTATCCAAGTAAATCCAGAGGGCACAAGCCTCTTTTCAGGAGTGACCTGGAAATACCATCTAGTTAAATGACTTACTCCAATTCCCATCATATGCAAATGGAAACAGAGAATCAAACCACATACTACAAGACAGAATCTTAGTCCTCTGCCAGACTGCATGCTTATCTGTAGAGGAATTCATAGTATAAACAGATACAGACTCAGTGACTTATGACAGGATCTCATCTTTTCTAGCAAGTAGATGTGTCAGACAGCTTTGTCTTTACCTGTAAGGTGAATACATTTGCAGTTTATTGTTAAGTGATAATTCTGGACAAAGTACTGTATCGAGCAATGCCTTTCTATCATTGAGAAGAAAAACGTTTCCTTGAAAATGAGCCTCCAGCCCACCACCAAATTCATGTAGGTAATTAAGTATTCAGAGTTTATTGTCAAAAGTGAAGGCTCAATGGGATTAATTTTGAGTTCCTGAAGTAAACCTCACCACAAAAGAAACACCCAAGGGAAACTACCCAGAATTGCAGCCACCAAACCTTTGGACAAAATCGCAATATAAATATATATTGTAAGAGGCACATTTTCCTGCACCCCACATAGGGTCTTCACCCTCTTACTTATATATAAAAACTACACAGTTGCACAATGCCAGTGAAAAGAGAACCCACCCAGTAATGGTGAAAGCGCAGTCTCATACAGCTGCAGAAACCCCTCGGTGAGCTGAACTCGGTGATTCTGTTTCATGTAGTATCCTGTCTGTCACCTAAGGTTTTAAGTGATTGTACATATTCTTTCTCAATAGTATGAGAGATGAGGTCAGTGTAGTATTTCAAGGCAAGCAGCCTGCTGAGTATTCATCCTTTAAAATTCATATACTTTACTATTTTCTATTCTGTAGATCTTTTAATTTCTTTTTTACTTTTTGTTCAAAAATATTTCCTTTGATGTTGCTGTCTTCCTGAAGTAGTACACCAAAACTCTTTATATCTCTCCAGCTACTGAAATTAATCTCAAGCATGACTAAAATATTTTAAACATTTCAAATATATTTTATGTGGATCTGTACACTGTCCATTTTGTGGTTCCTCCCACCACAAAATCACAGAATGTGTTTTTTGTCTTGTTCCATCATGGGTTCATTGTATACGTCTGTCATTGCAAGTACAATTAGTTACCTTTGGAGCACATAGCTGCAGTTGGCAGTTCTGTTACAACTTACAACATCACAAGTCCCTAATTTATCTGTTGCCAAAGGTTTGTGCTACTGTTTTGTCTGGCCCTCCCTAGGCCTCACTGTAAGTCTGTTTAGCCTTCAGTACATTATTCAGATGTTGCCTTTTGACATGTGAGTTACTTTACCAGCTAAATCTGAGACTATTACATTAAGTAGGAAATGGTTTGTTTCTCTTCTAACCCTAACGTGGGAAGACGTGTTTTTTGTTTTGCCCAGTTTTTTTTGTAACAAAGCTAAAATGATGAAACATGTAATTAAACTAAATTCAGAAAATGACTGATACATTTGCATTACTGTACACCATACTTTACTGTTTTCATAAAAGATGCTATAATTTGTTTGCCTCCGGCTTTCTTAAAGTAGTCAGGAACTATATATTTCTGTCTTGTGCATTATTATTTTCCTTCTAAAATCTGTGGGTTGTCTGTAAGTGCTATACTTCATACAACATCTAAGAATTTTGAAATGTCAGCAAGTCCTCACCTACAGCACAACAAATAATTCAGGGTTCTTTATGCACCTGATTATTCAGCCTTGTAGCAGACACTGCACAAGCTAAGAACAGTTCACTTCCATGGACAGCAGTCTGACCTGCTGTATGGCTGCTTGCAATGCCAGTTGTGCGTGACCACAACCTCTTGAGACATGGAATAGCACTTTCATCTGTCTGACTACTCTTGTAAAAAAATAAAATAAAATAAAAAATAAAAACATAATAATAATAATAATAATAATTCACTATGATATAGGTGACCTGGGTTTAACATCTGAATAGAGTAAAAGTATTTTATTTTATGTATAGTGCAAGACGGTTTCATAGAAATGGTTTATTGCCTGTGCTAAAATGTTATCCCTCCAACATGTTCTATTAATTTTGCAAAACATATTGAGAACCTTGTGTGGATGTTTGTGATACCACTGGACATGCAAACTTGTAATAGGTGTAAAAGAATATGGTCTGTTGAAGCTCTATATGTAAGGCAGAAGTCAACTCTCAGTAGCCTGTGTGACACTGAGAAAAGGGCAGGATTTTAAATAGTCTGCAGAGTCTTTTACAACTTAGGCTTCTTTTTTAATGTAAAAGCATTGTGGTCATTCCAGCTGTGGCAAGACTTTGGACAGGTACATACTGAAACAAGCATTATAATCTATGATTGGCCTAATGAGGGACCAAGTACAGAGAGATGACTGCATCCCTGGATCTGGACATAATTCCTTTAGATATAAGCTGTGGAATGAAAAAGAGTTTGCTTACAGCATTGGCTGCTTGGTAATCAAAGGACAGTTCATTGGTAACATATGTTCCCAAATCTCTAACTACAGGATCCATTTTCATGGATGTGTTCTGAATGTGAAAGTTACACCAGGATTTATGCTTGCCAAAGGATGTGATTATACACTTCTTGGTACTCAGTTTTAGGTCATGGTTTTGACACCTACTATTCATGTGAGAAAGGTCCTCTTTAGGGATCTTGATGGCCCTTTTTCCCTTCAGCTCCCTGTTTCAGTCTTCCCTCCTTCAGCTAGTATCTCAGTCTCCTCTTTCACTTTCAGAATTGTCTTTTATATCCCTGAAAAGGCACTCCACCTTGTGGTCTAATGGAAAACTACAGTATATTACTTCTACAATGAAATACAGTGGGAACTACACTCTCCCCCACTTGAAAATCTTGGGTCCCCCCAAGAACTGAACAATATTTTTGCATTCAAAAGGTACATTCCACCAAGGGTAATCAGCCTTATGCTTAACTTGGGATGGGGTGTCACCACTGGAGTAGGAGGAATAAGGATTATGGGTAAAGATTCTCCGATGAGCTGTGGTCACAGGTTCCTGTGTACTATGTCCCAACTGTTATATGTAAGTCTCTGTGGGGGCCAAATCAGTCTCTGCAGTTTTGGTTCAGAAGAGACAGCTAAGGAATTTTGCTCAGAAGGTTTGTCACTCACATCACATTCAATGTCCAGTTCTTCAGAAGGCATACTGTCTACTTCTAAGATCTCCTCTTGTATAACTTCACTTTTGTTTTCCATAATGGTATGACTGTCCTCAGCACTATTTTTTGAAGTTTGCCTAGCAGGGCCTCCATCAGTATCAGGTTCTGCAAGAGGTACAGAAACATTACTTAGACTATTATTAGGTCTGGGTTGCTCAAAATGACAAGGAACAAATTCCAGTGCATTTACATTGAGATTACAGCCCACAAGGTCTAGAACATCCTCATAAAAAAGCCCACAGAAACCCCAGTCATCATCACTGTCCTCCTCTCCTTCAGCAGGAGGAAGTATAGGCTCTTGAACATTGGAAAGAATAGTTCCTCTCTGCCTTAGCCTTCTGGATTGCCTTGAGTTAGGCTTCTACTAAGCCATTCTGTGTTCCGGATTCATGAGTCTCACTGATTTTGCCAAAGGCATTAAGTTGTTGCAGTGCCAGGTTTTAATGGGTCCTTCTTTCCCCTCAGGGCAAACTTGGTAGACAGGGATATTAGGTAGCTGAGAACAAATTATGTAAATCTCAGATCCCTAGTGGTCAGTTAGTTTATGCTTTCCTTGTAGTCCCAAATTTCTCAAAAGAACTCTGTCCCCTGGCTGCAAGTCATGCATCTTTACTTTTTTGTCATAGTGAGCCTTGTATTGCTGATGTCTTTGTCCTGTTGATTTTTCAGCAAGCTTATAAGCCTGTCTGAGGTTCTTCTTGAGTCTCTCCACATAATTTCCATGAGATCGCACTGGTGTATCATCAGCTGTGACTCCAAAGGTGACGTCAACAGGAAGAAAAGCTTCTCTTCCAAACATTAGGAAGTTAGGCAAGAATCCTGTAGCATAATTTTTAGTACTGTTGTAAGCATGCACCACTGTGGCTACATGTCTACTCCATTGACTCTTCTTCTCAGCAGATAGTGTCCCCAACATGTCTAGTAAAGTTTTGTTGAAATGCTCAGACTGAGGATCCCCTTGAGGATGATAAGGAGTGGTGTGGCTTTTTGGACTCCCAACAGGTGAGTAGTTCATGGACAAGCTTGCTCTCAAAATCACATCCTTGATCACAGTGTATCCTTTTTGGCAGGCCATAGTGTACAAAGAACTTCTCTTTATCTTCTGAGTGCATAGGGATTTGATAGTATCCAGTCCTTAAGTCTGGCACACTGAACCACTTACTGCCCACCAGGCAAATTAGAGCATCTTCAATCCGGGAAGTTGTGTACTGGTCTGGAATGGTTTACTGATTCAGAGTACGATAGTCAACACACATGCGAATTGACCAATTCTTTTTCCTGACAACGACAATAGGAGAGGCATATGGACTTCTTGACTCTCAAATTATCCTTGCGGCTTTTAGTTCTTCCAAATGTTTTCTTAAGTCCTCCAGGTCTCCTGGAGCTACTCTTCTGGGACGTTCCATGAAAGGCCAGTCCTCTTTTACTCTTATTCGGTTTTCTGCACTTTTTGCACAGCCCACAACTAGTTCACTAGTAGAAGAACAATTTTTATTTTTCATTAGTAGCTCTTTAACTCTGGTTAGCCACTCAGGAGGCAAGAGACCACCTCCTATATCAATATCTTCCACCTTCAACTCGTTGGCCCTGCTCTCATTCCTTGTCAACACAGATGCAGGTAAGGGAGTGGCAGCATAAACATTTCCCAAACACACTTGTGAACGCAGGACAATGGGAGTACTTCCTTTATTCTTTAACTCCACAGGCAAAGTATCATAAGGATGCTTTAACTTGTCCACAGGCCAAACTTCTGGGATTAGTTCCAGCCCCGGTGGCAAGTAACTTTCTGGATCTGTTTCCATCATGAGATGAGAGGAAACTGTCCACACATCCTCACTTTGGCTGTCAAGCAGGTGACCTGACCAGGAATAATTATATGCTCTTTCCCAGACAGGGTCCACACATGACCAATTTCATCTTTCTTACTATCCTTCTCCTTTTGAAGGGCACAGAAAACTGGTCTCAGGAGAGGATGTAGTGTTGGGTGTTCCTGGGTCAACTGAGACATTAGCATTCTTCTGATGAGGTCAGTATTTGTCCCCACTAAAATAGATGCTGAATCCTTTCCTTTTGGCCTGGGGCACACAACAGCGAGTGTTTCAAAAACTTCTGTTGACCCAACAACTAAAGTGGAAAATTCTAACTTGAGTGAGACATAACCATCATAAGGGAACTTTGTGTCACTTAGCCCCCAGATCTCCAAATCTTCTAACTTTTCAAGTGGCAAATGCTTTAAGTATTTTTGGTAGAAGTCTGTACAAAATGGTGATTTGTGCACCAGTATCCAACAGTGCTTTACTATACACTCCTTCTATTTTTACTGACATGACAGGGGATGGTCCCAGTACGCCATCGGGTGGTTTCTGTTTCCAATGATGTTCAGCTGTATGGCAGTCAGCATGTGGTTAAGGTACCACTGGTTGACCTCGCCATTTTAACGACTAAGACTCTTGCTTAGTAATGCTTTGCGGTCTCAGATGCTGAGATTTTGGCTGAGATGGCTTTAAGCATTTTTCTACAATACTTCTCAAAGCATTCAAAACTTCAGGCCCTATAGTATTTATGGGCAGTAAAGCTGCAGCTTCTGGTGTAAGGTTTTGATCTACTTGGATAGCTTCCACAGGTATTTTCTCTGTTGCTGAGGTAGTGTACTTTGCTGAGGTAGTGCACTTCTCAGGGATTACCACACGGACTGCACTCTCACTTGGAATTTTTACACTAGAAGGTATGTGCTCATGCACTAAAGGACTTTTCCATTCTAATAAGGCCAATGTGCTCTGCTCGGTAGGGTCCATAATGCTGTCTAATAAAAATCCACACCCTACAACTGGTAAGGATCCTGAGACTTGATGTATTTGCATATCAGTCCATGTGACCCCTGGCACCACCAGAACTAAGCAATGCTCTGACTGAGCATTGTGCTGTTTGCACCACTTAGCAGCTACTTCTAGGTTCATGTTTCTGCTGGATTTGCTTTCCACACGTACAGGGGAATAGGGTGGAGTCCAAGGCAGTACAGTTGATCCCGGACAATCCCCCAAATGTAGTGCACCCGCAGGTGTAGCTGAAGTAGATATGGGTTCCTTCCTACCTGACTCGGGTGACATCCCTATAGGCCCAACACACCAAAGCGGCAAGAATGACAGATTTTATTCTAGGTGACATATCTAACTTAAAAGACTATAGCACAACCACAAACAAATTATTTAAACAGTGCACCAGTTAGCAATAAGGCAAGGTGAGATATGCAAGCAATGAAAACATACATTCACCCTCTTTCCCAGAATTCAACAGAAAAAGGTCTAGACACTCAAACATGCACAAAGAAGGCAATATCAATGAGCAGTAAAGCTTTATAATGCAGCAATACAAACACGGAAAAAATGCAATGTCATTAAGCAATAAAAGAGTTATAATACGACAATACAGATATGAAAAAATGCCATTAAGCAGCAAAATTCTTGAAGGCAGCAGTCCTAACATGAGCAAAATGCAATGTCATTAAACAATGAAGATTTATAATACAACAATACAAATATGAGAAAATGCAGTGTCATCGAGCAGTACTAACACCCTCAACCCCCTTGATCAATTTTAAACAGACCAACTATGAAACACTCTATTATACCCTGTTCATTGGCCAGTGACTACTTACAGTCTTGCTGCCGGCATGATGGTGCCCAAGTTGGAGCTCATATGGATTCCAGTTATTTGTAATCCACAAAGCATTCGGGGGGGGGTCCACAATCTTATAAAAATATAAAATGATGGCCAGAGCCTCTTACCAGTCCATTGAGAATATCCTAGTGACCAGGCACCATGGTTCCTCTGATGAGAAAAGTAGAAAATCACCTGCCAGAACTCTGGTAATCATCTTTGGCTTCTCTGTACTAGTCCCAAAGGAACTCCTTTTCTTAATGAATCATATGCAGACATGGAACTACTGGTTTTGGACTTCTCTCCTGATTCCACAAATTACCATCATCCAGGATTTCAGCAACAGACAGACACAATCTGCTACTTCACTTCCCTGTCCCAAAGCACTAGAAAGAAAATCCATTCATGCTGCAAGGCCCTTTTTCCCTTCAGCTGCCTGTTCAGTCTTCCCTCCTTCAGCTACTATCTCAGTCTCCTCTTTCACTTTCGAAATTGTCTTTTATATCCATGAAAAGGAGCTCCACCTTGTGGTATAATAGAAAACTACAGTCTATTACTTCTACAATGAAATACAGTGAGAGTTACATATGTCTCTCAGTCAATGAGAGGTGTAACATTTGAGCTACATATCTCTGTCAGTCAATAAGAGGGGTGACATTTGAGCTAAATATATCCTACAGTCAATTCTGCTGGGTCCAATTATATGATAAAATTTATTATTATCTCTGCATAGTGCTGGACATTTTTTCAGAGACTTCAAACATAATTAAAGAAAGCTTTGTGGTTATCCTTCACCAATGTAGCTATTTTTACCTCATTTCCTACTTTGGTTGATTTGGTCTGGGTCTGGATTTCCTTGTTTGGTTTAACAAGAGCATTTTCAGCATCTTAGTTAGATTTATTTTTGCATGCTATGAGTTTTTTCTTTTATTATACAGCCTGCTTATATTTGAGTTACACCACAGGGATTTATTTTTTTAATTTGGCATACTATTTATTTCTGAGGAAGGGGGTGGATGCATTAATGCAGCTATTTATATGTGCATAGAATTTGGCAGTGAAGGATTCCACTTAAGCAGCAGAGTCATCAAGATGGGAGGCTTTTTTGAATTTAGCCTTATCATTCCACTATTATAGTAGATTAGTTTTTGCATAACTGCTGAATACTAAGGTATTGGAAGATGCTTCCCAGCATCAATCTTATGGCAAATGAAATTGACTTGTGAATTGATTTAACCAGGGAGGAAGTTTCAACTGGTGGGGAGCAAAACTTCCTCATATTGGTAAGGATCAAGTCCAGGATTTTATTATTACTCTTGGGGTGCAAGCTAACTGGTTTGTATTGACGAAGTGCAGACATTTATGGCATACATGTCTTGAGGATGTATAAGTCTCCCAGTTTATGGAGATGTAGTTGAAGTCTCCTAGGAAAAAGGTGTTTGATATAATACACAGGGACTCCATACAAGTCAGGTAGGAGGTATGGGTCAAGGAGGATACAGAAGGGGTCCTACAGTTGGCTATAATATGAAAATGGGTTTTGTTAATAGTAAGCTGAAGGTGGTAGAGTTCCAAGTCATTGTCTTGTTTAATGAGTCTGGAGGTAAAGTGTTACTTTTAAGAATTCACCTAAAAAGTGTTTTGTATGTAAAAGCTTGTGATTATATTCATTCTATTAAATTATTGTTGTGAAGTACCCTGTTTGTTTGATTTATTTTAAGAATATGGAGACATACTCACTTTTATTGCCTTTGTCTAATGCCTGAACATGTGATAGAAATTGAAACCCTGCACTTATGGAGTGCTTTCAATGGTCTTGAACCAGGTCACTGTGGTGACGTGTATATCAATGTTTTCTTGGGTAAGAAGTGCTTGTAGGGAGTGCAGCTTTGTGTTAAGTCTCCCAGGATTGAGCAGCAGTACCTTAATGTTATTCAGATTCTGTTTAATTATATGCTTTGGAAGACAGACATTGCCTAAAAAAGGTATGAGGGTGGACAAGGATTTTGCTAATATGTAAAAGCCACAGGGAAAGAGGTGCTGGTAAAGCACCCCTCTTTCCCAGGCTAATATATACTGTCTCCACTGTGAATGACACCAGAAGCTAAGCCAATTGCTAAAATTAATAATCTTTTGTTCATATTATGTCATCATTATTGGTGATGGTAGAATGCTACTCAAGGCTAGTTTCATACCAGTTGCTCTGGTAGCAAAGAGGGATAGATGCTGTAACACTAGTTCAGACACTGGTAACAAATGCTTCCAGTTTCGTCTGAATTCCACTCATTGTGATTCCACAATGTATGATCTCGGCTCTTGACACAAACTTTTCACAAATCTAATGTGATCAAAACCTTTTGATGTCTGCATCTTCAGTATCTCCCCTTTCTGTAAAGAACGGAGCAGTTTGCTTGTTTTATCATAGTAAGACTTCAGGGACAAATGCTTTTTCAACAGTTGGGCTTTTACTTTTTTGCTGTTCTTAGCACTTGGAACCAACAAATTACTGCTTGTTTTGGTAGTGTGGTTCAGTTTTGTCTCAACATAAGTCTTTGGGCAGGTGAACCAAGATGTTTATCACGAGGAATGTTTCTGAGATTTAACAAGTTGAGAAAAACATCGGTATTGTCACATATGGATTTCTCTAACAGCTGTTTTGCACTTTGAACTGCAAGTTCAGCCAAGCCATTTGACTGACAGTATTCAGGACTACTCATAATATGAAAAAAGTCCCACACTTCTGCAAATCTCTTGAACTGCTGACTAGTAAACTGTGCACCATTGTCAGAAATAACTCTATGCAGATTACCATGGACAGAAAACTGTAGCTTCAACTTAGAAATGACAGTACTGGAAGTTAGGTTGGGAAGTAGGTCAATCTCAAACCACTTTGAATAAGAGTCTGCTAACACCAAATAATGTTAACTATTTCACTCAAAGATATCTGTAGCTACTGTCAGCCAAGGTAGCTCAGGAATCTGGCTTAACAGAAGTGGTTCTTTTTGTTGATGCAGCTTTGTATTATTACATACTGAACAAGATGAAAGTACTTTCTCGATATCTCTTGACATAAAAAGGTCAAAATACTAGACCTCTCACCCTCCTTTTGGTAGAATCAGTTTCTGGGTGGCCACAATGCAAGATCTTGATATATATATACTCTTGTTGCAAGGATTTTGGAACAATCACTTTAGGATCTTTCATGATGATACCATTGTCTGACAAAATCTCTTCCCTGGAAAATATGGTTGCACTTCTATTGATAAATAAGATTGTTTTGAAGGCCATCCTTGACTGATAAAGTGGCTGAGCTCTTGGAGAATTGGATCTGAAGTTGTGTGAGTTCTGAGCTCATCAAGATGTGTGGAAGAAAAATTACTCACTTCCATGACATTAAAATCAAGTTACTCATCATTAAGCTGTTCTGTGTTTTTTTTTTCTGGGCGATCTGGATAAAATATCAGCAAGATAAAGAAGTTTGCCTTTTGTGTAAACAAGAGTGATATTGTACTTTTGAAATTTGAGCATCATGCATTGCAGTCTAGTTGAAGCCATATACATAAGTTTTCTCAAAATAGTAACAAGAGGTTGGTGATCAGTTTTAATCTGGATAGGTAAACCCCAAATATAATCATGAAACTTCGAACATGCAAACACAAATGCCAAAAGCTCTTTCTCAATTTGGGCATATTGCATCCTGGTTTGGGTAAAAGTTCTCGACTTATAGGCAACTGGTCTACCCTCTTGAAGAATGTCTGCACCTAAACCAAATTTAGAAGCATCACAGGAAAGAGTAACTGGTTTGTGAACATCATAGTAGCTGAGAGTTGGTGGGTTGGCAGTTTTCTGCTTCAGGACATCAAATACTCTTTGGTGCTGTTCTGACCATGACCAAATTACATCTTTGCATGTCAGCTCTCTAAGCGATGCAGAAAGTTGGCTTACATCTGGAATGAACTTGCCTGGATAGTTGACCATGCCAAGAAAACGTTGTAGAGCTTAGACATTGCCTGGAGCTGGCATCTTGAGAATTGCTATTTGCTTTGAAGGCTCTGGTCATAAACCTGAACTGGTAAACAAGTGACCAACATAAGTAACTTCTCATAGCCTGAATTTGCACTTATGGGGATTCAGCTTAAGATTTACTTCACGTGCTCTTTCCAGAACTTTCCTGAGGTTTCTGTCATGTTCGACTTCACCATTGCCTCCTACTAGAATATCATCTACTATAATAGCAAATGGAAAGCCCAAAAAATTGCTCCATTGCACACTGAAAGACGTGAATGGCAGAATATATCCCAAATGGCATTCTCAGAAATCTGTATCTCCCAAATAGTGTACCGAAAGTGGTTAATAAGGAAGATTTTTGGTCAAGCAAAATTTGCCAAAATGAACTCTTTGCATCTAAAACAGAAAAACAGTGGCATTTGGCATGAGAGCAACAACTTCTTCAATGGTGCACATGGGATAATGAGGCCTTTTTAACACTTTGTTCAGATCTCTTGGATCAATACATATTCTGATATCATCTGAAATTTTCTTATGAGCTACTACCATGGAGGATACCCATTCAGTAGGTTCTTCTACTGAACAAATTACTCCTAGTGGCACCATTTTGTCTAGCTCTGCTTTGACTCTGTTCTGCATAGCTACTAGAATTTTCTGTGCTGGTCTGATAACTGGACTGACCTCTGGGTCTAACTTCAAAAAGTACACAACTGGGAGTTTGCCTCGTCTGTCTGCAAAAATATCAGGATACTCAGAAAAAATAGTTTGGGTGAAATTTGAGCTGTTGTCATGCATGCTTACATGGTGAACTTCTTTATTAAATGAAAGAAGTCCCATTTTCAAACTGTCTCTGAGGCCTAATAATGACTGCACGTGTCTCTTGACTACAAACAATTGTAAGTTATACCTGTTCCCAGCAGAGCAACATGAAAGTACTACTGAGCCCTTGGTTTAAATCTCTTCACCACCATAAGCAACAATCTTCGCACACTTTGTCAAATTAAGTTGTTCTGTAGCTTTTACTCTAGCAAATGTTTCTGCTGACATAACATTGCACTTTGAGCCAGTATCTACTTTGAGCTCTGCAGGACTCCCATTAATCCAAACAATACAAAAGATTTCATTCTTTGCCCACATATCTACTGCATTAACTGTTAAACCAAGCACAGACACATCATCAACATTAAAAGTAGGGTCTCAGCTTTATAATTTATCAACTTGCCTCTTGGAATGCCCTCTTTTAATAAAAGATTGTGCCTTATTTGATTTACAAAACCTTTTGAAATTATTCCACTTATTGCAACAATAACACTACTGACCAAAAGCTAAGCACTCTTCTCTTTGGGGTTCATGATTTCCACCATAGTTATGACAGTTGGCAATAAAATTTGGTACTGCAGCTAACTTTGTTGGTTCATAGTTGGTATTAAAAATGGAGGTAGCCATGAACCCTTTTTGCTTTACTGAGCATGTCCTGGAATTTGCTCGAAAGACTTGGGTTTTTTAAAGGGACTGTTACAGGACCTGCAGTAGTTACCATGTGATTGGGCCTGTTTCTTTTAACCATGTGCACAACATAAGCTTTCTCACTGTGCCTTTCACAGCTAATTTCATTTGTAAGCATACTAGTGTGCTTTTCTGTAAGCTTGTATAGCTGACAAATCTCAGTGGCTTTAGTTAAAGTTAAATTACTGTCTCGAAGCAAAATCTTCCTCACTTTGTCATTATTAATACCACACACAAGCATGTCTTTTATCAACTCATCTATCAAATCACCATCTCTGCATGTTTTAGCCTTGAGAAATAAGGATGTTATATATGCTGCAATTGTTTCACCAGGCTTTTGATCCCTTGTATAAAATAAGTGCCTATTCATTGTAATATTAATTTGGGGGTTACACATTTCTCTAAATTAATGTTTAAGCACTCTGGGTCTTCCCTTGTTTCAGCCGGTGCCACTATATGGTGTTCTTCCCCCTCTCCTGCAAAGACAGCAGATACATGCACAAATGAATGGTCTCTTTCAATGGCCTCTGAACCAGCTATATTAAGCAAAATAAATGCTTTTGTATGTGTGTCTTTGTCAGAAAAAGCAGCCTGTATGAAAATATCATATTCCTGCACACACTCTCCAACTTTCTGCAATATTGTTATCAAACACAAGTGGTGCAGGTCTGTGAAATCCTTCTGCCATGCCCACAGATTATAGTAAAATACAATGCAAAATGGCCCTTGTAATTAAGTACAAACAATCATACATACCAGGTACTTTAATAACAGTCAAATGCACAATAAGCACTTTGAAAGACTGTACTCTGCAAAATATGCCTTGAAATAACTGTACTTTGTGAAATATTTTTTGAAATAACTGTACTTTGTGAAATAACCGCACTGTAATAATGCACAAACTTGCAAACACTTTGCACACTGTGGATACTTCAAATAGCTTTAGTTAATGCAAAAAAGTGCCACATAGTGAAAAAGTATGGTCATTTTCCCTTTTTTGCACATTTTATGCAATTCAGATATTGTTTCAAATATTTTCATAATTATTTTGAATATTTTTATCAATATGTCACAATTTCAGACATTTTGTTTAATAAGAAATTTGTTTTGAGCATTCTGGGTGCTTCATTTTATATATATATAGCAAAATAAATCACTTAAGCAAGTTTTAGTACCTGGAATTTGTTTCTGACCTGTTTTGTGAGTCTTTTGAGCAGTAGAGATGATCCACTCCTGTATATTCCTCCAGCTTTAACTGGTTGCCGCATGGCTGTAACTCTGGATCCCATTCTGACACCATGTTGCTCTTCTTATGTGTACTAGGAAGACGCTGAGGCTTGGGGTGTGCATTTAAGTAGTTTATTGTATATAAATACATCAGGATGGATAGCAGGAACATTAAACTTAAACTATCTAACTAACTGACTGACTACATACTTGCATGCTCTCACTCTGGCTGCTCACTCAAAATGGAACTCTTGCTTGTACATGCTCAGTACTTATATGCATATGTTGACATACTGGAAAGCTTCTTAATAGTATATCACACATACTGATCTACACAGACATCTCCTGAAGATGTCCTTGTTTCCTCACTCTGAAGAGACATCATATAATATCACGTTATGGAAACTAAATATAAATCAGTATGCCAGATGTGGACAGAGAATGGGTGCAAGGCCCTACTTTTGATACTCATGTATAACAGATCATATATCAGTCTTCCTTTGATAGCAGTTAGCAGAATATTCAGAAAATTTTATTTGGACATTCAGATACAAAAATGCACCTAAAGCTGCTTTGCCATAATTAAAAACTTAAATGCAGCTCAGTACTATGTTGCCAAACTAAGTAAATATAGTTAAGCAGCCTAGATTTCTAAGAATAGTTTTCAGATTCTGAGTCTTGACTTGGAATACTATACTGTGCCTCTTGTTTAGTTATGTGAAATAAATTTGAAATACATTACTGTGTCCATAATTATTATTGTTTATTTTTTACCACAATCAGACATCTATAGTGAGTATAGTCAATTTGTGTCAATAATTATTGGGTATAGGAACTGTCAGTGAATGACAACAATTGATTGATATAATTTGTTCATTATTCTGGGATATCTTTGCAGGACTGTTGTGATCTATATGTATCAAGTAGGAATCCTTTACTGCGATTATTGTTTGTGTTAAACAAAGCTGAAATATATTATTGTAGCCATTCTTTTATCATAATCAGATGTCTGAGACGTACACAGTCAACATTGACCACAACTGTTGGGTGGTGGAGAGGCTGTTTGTGGATGAAAGTTACTTACTCTCGTATTTTCTCAGTTTAAACAGTCCCTAATCTGGCTTTACATAAGTCAGAATTAAAATGCATTTTTGTGAAGTGAACTGTGAATACTTTACTGTGGTTAGTGTATGTTTGCATGAAATAAACTTGAAATATATTATTTTGGCCATTACTTTACAGAGAGAGCAATATGGCTATAATTGCTGGGTGCAGAGGTCTTCCTGTGGATGAAATGACTGACCCTGTTGTCATTTTCAAGTTAAACAGTCATTACTCTGGTTTTGCAGGACCAGTGTTCATTTGCGTAAAGAAAGTTGGAATGCTTTACAATAACCATTTGATTATCGAATATCTGTGGGGTGCAATGCAAGTGACTGTAATTGATGGGTACTGGCATTAATGGATTATAATGCCAGCAGTTCAGATGGCCTTTTATGGTTGAAAAGTCCTGCAAAATTGTAAATTTGATATTATTGGTTAGTAAATTTTGTTTCACTGCTTGCTAGACAAATGTTCAAAACTACCTCAATTAAAAACAAACACATGCTTTTGTGTTTTTTATATCATTATGTATCTGATTATAATTACAACATTGTTATGTGATTATTATTGGAATGTGTGTTTATATTCTTATAGCGTCTTCTATTCCAATTCACTGTAAAATACTGTCCTACTTATTTGTCATCTGTCCTTGGTCTTACTGAAAATGGTCTCTGGACGAGTGCACCTTCCAAGTTACCAAGTATATGTGGGTCCCCCAAAATAAGCTGAAGATCCCTTTTCTATGAGATTGCCAAATATGTCTATGAACAAGTAACAGGGTACATGTAGTTGGAAGAATCAAACTTATGCTATATTTCTCAAGTTCCTGGATAGATAGAAACAAGGAACAACAGATTCCTGAAAGCAAATTAAGCTCTTGCACACATGTCCTAATTTCCTCAATTTCATTGCTTTTCACCGATAGTTATGACCACTAAGAGCAGACCAGTTTGCCCACTACCTCTCATTATCTTATGACAGTGGAGGCTGTCAATAGAGGTGAGCTTCCAAGTTACAAATGACCACACAGCAAAGCTTAAATAGGGTGTGATAGCAGTCAGCACAGATGAATAAATGCATATGTCTGTCTATCCATTTGTGTAACAATACACTCACCTCTGACATGGTCACTGCACATTATCTCTCTGTCACTTCAGGAAAACCATCTGTCCATAGTATATGGCAAACTAAGCACAGGTAATGCCAAAGATTAGAATTAGGTAGATAGGGCAAGGGGAAGCAGAATAAACCAAACACAGGGCAACTATTCTTTCAAGCCATTTTTATTTAATTCATTTATTTGTTTTCTAAGTAAGTAAACTGGCCCTTCTTTGATCAGTTCCATTTATGATACAAGTTACACAGGCATGGATAAATTCAATAAATATGGTCTGTATACAGATAATCTACACAATGAGATTATGTCATGATTTTTACTGAGGTCATTTAGCTGTTGTAACAAAAGTCTCCAATTTCTATCAGAAAAGCTTTCAAATCAAAATAGTTCTTATTCTGCAGGCATGGAATAAGCAACATCTTCTCAACAATGTTGTGTTTCTTATGTTCTAAAGCCACAAGCTGGAATCTCATTTTTGCAGATGAGATGAGATGCACAAGAAACTTATTTTATAGTAGCAGCCAATACTTTTCACCACATCTACAAATCATTTCCTAGAAGGAAAACATCCCTTACACTGTCTCAATGTTTTAGTACAGATTGTCTCTGACAGTCCCCTATCAGGGTCAGAGTACACTGTTGTTTTTTCTACTGAACCACGTGTCCTGTCAGTCTACTATGAAGAGCAACATAAAACAATGAGTCTTACAAAGACTGAATATAAAACACAGCTTGTCTCTTAAAAAATCTGCAATATATGGAAAATAAGTTTGGTTTTAAGCTTTTAATAATTCTTTTTATATTAGACCTGTTGCTTCTACTGCTTTTGGAACTGCCTGGCTGTCTTTCTTTCAAATTGCACTCACTTCTACTTGTAAATCCTGATATTTTATGACTTTGTGTCTCTCTGTATGTAAGACACTGTATTCACTGGATGTAGCAATTTCACTGATAAATGTTACTTTTATATTTTTTCATGGGCTACTATATCTCTTTTCTTGTGTCTGTTTTTTAAATTGTTGACAATAGATGACCCCATGTGATATAAACTTCTTAATTTTTATAATGCTTTGTGGTTTATGTTTCCAATGTTTCTCAGCTACTTCTATATTGTGCTGTTTGCACACTCCCCAGTGAAATTTCTGTGTGAAACATGTTTGATTAGTTTTATGATTACAGAAAAGAAAGTAATCTCCAACACTGTCCCTGGGATTCAGCAAGCAGCCATGCAGGAATACCTATTCCTGCACGGCAGGGACTGCTCCTGTACAGCACAGCAGTGCGTCTTGCATATTCATGAAAGCACACTGCCTGTGCTGTTAAACTTACACAGAGCCATGTACGAGTGCAAAGGGTGTATCTAAGAGCAGAGCTCTCACAATACACATGCCCCTGCACTCCAGAATTGCCTTTTGGCAATTAAAATAAGCGAGAATGCTCATAACGCCCCGAACACGTCAGGAACATACCTCCCAACTGTACAGATTTTCGCAGAATGTCCAGATTTTTGCCTCATATGTTTGGTGTGTTTCCCCTAAAATCTGAACCTTTCTGGAAAATAGCTGAGGATTGAAGTCATTAAATAATGACAAACATTTAAGTTTAAAAGACTCCACATCCCCCAGAAAACCCATGCTAATGCAAGATCTATCATGAAATCAACTGTCTAAGTTTGTAAGAGCAATATTTAAAATCTGTCCCTATTTGCCTCCAGAGTTTTCACTCCAAGAGGTTGAGAGGTATGCCCACCATGAAGCAGAAAGCTGATAAAAATACACGATTTAGCATTAGCAGGGATATTCTGAAGGGTATAGATAAAAATAACACAACAAATATTGTTTTTTTTTATAAATGCAATAAAGTTTAAGCGTAGCTGCGCAGGTGTGCCCGTTGCTTAGCTACACTTAGCCCAGCTTAAACAGCACAAGAAGTTAAACAGCAAGACACATCCAACATAAACAGTGTTGCAATAGTGTAGTGGTTAGGGTGTACACTTTGTGAGCAACCATTCTCAGTTTGATTCACACTGTAACCAATTCACATTTTAAATGTGACAGCAGTGCATAGACAATTTATTTTGTATTACCTACTAAATAACATATATTTGTTAAACGGAGTATTGCATTAGGTCCAGATGTGATGTGTCAGTGTAATAAAGTTGTGAAATCCCCATATAAACACAAGTTCCCCATACAGTATAGTAACACATGAATAAATGTAATGAAAGCACATTGGGAGATGTCAGGGACAGTAAACAAATGTATAATATGTAATGAATGATGAATCAACGCCATACAGCAGATAGTCTATAAAATGAAAAATAGGCAATGTTAAGCATTGCACAGCTCTGCTTACCAGGTGTACACATTGTGTAAATATGACTGCTAAGCAATGAGTAGCCTAGCTAAGTGGATTTGACCATTGGTAAGCAGTGCTGAACCTGTTCCTTTAAGCAATGCCAACCTTAGCTAAGCAGGCTTGCCTGTAGCCTAGCTTAGCTCAGCATATTCAAAACCGTCCAGTCATGGCAAAGGGTGGGAAAGTGGACATATTTAAACCCCACAGGTGGGAATACAGCTCATAACTGGTTGTAGCTTCCCACTGTAGGCAGCATTGCTGAAGTCAGAGAGGGATTGTACTTCCAGGCACAGTACTGGGGTATCCAATAGTTCAAGGTCATAGTAAGACTCCTGGTAAAAAAACATGATGAGAGACTGCTGCAGGGCCAGTACCAAGGCTCCCAATATAAAGCGGAAGCCTGGGACCGTCTCTCCCATGACCTGGTATCCCTTGGGCTGGTGAGCAGGTCAGGCACCATTATGCCGACTTGAAACAGAGGAAGGGGGAGCTCTTGGACCAGTGGATCTAAGAATCAAGGAAGAGGGGTGATGTCCCAGCAGTGTGTAAGTACTCGTATCAGTAACTGTTTAATAATGTCCAGCCTGTGTATATGATGGATAAGTATGGCTAAATATTTCTCTATTTCCCTTATAGCTGCAGCTGAGCAGGCTGTGAATCAGGAAGCCCATGCAGGCAGGCTGCTAAGACTTTGTCGCGAGGCAGGTGAGCAACAATCCTGCTTGTAGTAGTCATACCAAATAAATATAAAAGTAGTAGAAAGTCAGCTGCCAGTATAAAAACTGTTTTGTGTATGGGTTGTACTGAATAAACCAGACAATATGACAGTAATAGTCCCATATAGGTCGTATTTAAATAAAACTGTAACTGCCTGGCAATAAAGCTCTAAATCCTGGACTGGTTGTTTTTACTCTGATATCATATGGCTTTTTAGTGTTGCATTCTCTGAATAGTAATGTTGTATTACCCACTGTTACCCACACTGTGCTACATAATAAAAATGTCTAGGAATGTCTGTACAAACTGATGTAATTACAAGGTCAGATTGTACAACTGAGAGAGACCTATAGACAGAAAACACTGAAGAATTAGATAGCAATATTCAAATAGCACACTCTACTATTATGTAAATTGTTGTATTTTTAGCAGACACAGCCATGGTTCGAATCCTGGGAGTGGTAGTAAGCTGTATGCATAATCATACCTCTCAACTGTACAGATTAGTTCAGAATGTCCAGATAATTGGCTCATATTTTCTGCCTGTTACCCTGCCCCCTGGCAAGTCAGTGGGATGATCTCAGAATTTTAGGCAGCAAATAATGACATACATCTGATTTTCAGACCTCAAAACCTTCAGAAAATGTATATGAAAACAAACCTGTCACTCTAGCAACTCATCAAAAGTTTATGAGCAATATTCAAAATATGTCCCGTTTCTACCCCCATGTTGTCAAGCTATGACCAGAGTGTGTGCATTAACACATTGAGATGTATATGCATAATATTAACTTGAATATGGGAATATGTGTGGAAACAAGTATTGTTAACAAACATTCCCTCCACAGGTCTGTCAGACAAGAAAACTGTGCCTGCCAATAAAGATTGAATCCAGGACTGGTAGTGTTTACTCTGGCATTGTATGGCTGACATGTAGCATTCAGAACATCTGATATCAGAATAGTACTGTTCTGTCAACCACTGTTTATCACACTGTGCTGCATAAAAATATGTCTAGGAATGTCTGTATGAGACTGTTGCACTCACAAGGTCAGATTGTACAACCACAAGAGACTTAGAAAACACTGAAGAGAAAGACAGCAATATTCAAACAGCACACTCTGCTGACCCTGAAATTGTTGTATTTTTATCAGACACAACCATGGTTTGAATCCTGGGAGTGATAGTAAGCTGTATACATAATCATACCTCTCAACTGTACACATCCTTTCAGAATGTCCAGATAATTGGCTCATATTTTCTGCCTGTTCCCCTGTCCCCGTGGCAAATCAGTGAGATGATCTCAGATTTGTAGTCAGCAAATAATGACATACATTTGATTTTCAGACCACAAAACCTTCAGAAAATGTATATGAAAACAAATCCTGTCACTCTATCAGCCCCCCAAGTTTATGAGAGCAATATTCAAAATATGTCCCATTTCCACCCCCATGTTGTCAAGCTTTGACCAGTGTGTGTGCAATAAGAAATTGAGAGGTAAGTGCATAATATTAACACGAAATCTGGGAATATGTCTAGAAACTGTCAGGTAGTGTTAAACATTCCCTCCACAGGAATACCAGGTAAGAGATGTAGAATTTAACTATAAGACAGTTGAAGTATACACTTGTTTACAAACATACCACTGGCCAAACCAAGGCCAAAGGGTAGTGTAATATACCTACACCTGAATGATTACAGCAATGATCATTAAAGTTGTGAGAACTACAAGGATACATAAGTTGTTAATTGACATCTCTCTCACTCCCCCCCACCATATTTGCAACAATAATCTAAATGCACAAATGAATGGGTATGTTTACACCAAACCTACTGTTGGGACATATGTCCTATTGTTCAATAAATATTGAAATGTGTTTCTATTAATGTTCTATGTTGAAATACTATCATTGGTGGCCTGTTGCTATCAATGTAACCTGCATGCCGTTGTAATGGCCACTGTGGTTCCATATATGCATGTGCTCTGTTTGCTATGCAACTGTTTCAAATCTGGTGTTTTGGGTTAATGGGAATATCTATGCATGCTGTCATAACTAATCCTGGATTCTGTAGACTATTACTTACCCACATATGTTTTAAAACTGTAACACCTAGCATGTCTGGGAAGGCCAGTCCCAGCGAACCCACCTCTCCCACCTCATCTGACCATGGCACTGGGCTCCAGCACATCCGGGACCCACCCCAGGACCTCCTCGTCTGCTGGTCCTGCACCACCTTTGGGTGGAACTGCCTTAGAGGATGGGTCTCGCACTCCCCCCAGGAGCAGGTCCGGACAGGAAACTGTCACCCAGGGCTAGGTGCATAGCAAGCTCTGCAGGGAGTTTGGAGATCTGCTATGCCAGCTAGAGGGCTGTGTGGCACATGTAGAGGATCAGCCTGCTCCTCCAACCCAGCCCCCAGCACAGCCACCTTCGGGGCCGTGAAGGTTTAGTGGTGATTGCCCATAGGTGGGGACCTCAATCCCACTGTTTCCATTTGGGGGCTCATGGGCTTCCAATTTCCAAACACCCCTTCCCCTCCAAGGTGTTTACCCCACACATGTGTCATATACCACCTCTGTATGCTGTCTTGTCTGTCTTCTGAACCAACCTACCTCCCCATATATACCTACTATCCTTCCCTAACATCCCACTCTCACCTTAACACAAAAAGGGCAATCTGTTCCCAACACAAATGTCACACCATACATAACTCTCCATTTTGCACCCATGGGCACTGAGGTCCCCACCCATGGGCAGTCACCACTGCACCTTCACGGCCCTGAAGGTGGCCTTGCTGGGGGCTGAGTGGGGGGGGGGGCAGACTAATCCTCTATGTGTGTCATGAGGGCCTCAAGGTGGTGTAGCAGATCCCACAATTCTCTGCAGAGCCCCCTATACACCAGACCTTGGACCTGACTTCAGGTTACAGCATCCTGTCTGTGTGTGTTCCTGGAGGGGTAGGCACCATCTCCTGAGGTGGTTCCACCTCAAGGTATTGCAGGACCAACAGATGACGAGGTCCTGGGTTGGGTCCCAGATGTGC
This sequence comes from Protopterus annectens, assembly GCF_019279795.1. Taxonomy (NCBI): domain Eukaryota; kingdom Metazoa; phylum Chordata; order Ceratodontiformes; family Protopteridae; genus Protopterus; species Protopterus annectens. The sequence goes on along the minus strand of NC_056735.1, from coordinate 303,831,378 downwards.
TGTAGCCTGGTGCCATTGCCAGATGAGGTGGGAGAGGTGGTTCTGCTGGGAACAGCCTTCCCAAATGTGCTATTGTGTTGTACTTTTAGAACATATGTGGGTAGTAATAGTCAACACAATCTGGGATTAGTTATAGCAGCATGTATACATATCCCAGTAACCCAAAACACTAGATTTGGAACAGTTGCATAGCAAACAGAACACATGCATATATAGAACCACAGTGGCCATTACAATTTTATTTATTTATTTATTTTATTTTACATTTGTTGACTGGGCTAGACTAACTGGATACATGTCCATTTTCATTAGATGCCCAGGGAGAAAAGCTCCAAGACACATACAAAATACAATATAGAAAGATGCAACAGTCTAAGCTTAAAACAGGTATTGTTAATAAAAAATACAGTACTCATCATGAGCATAACACAAACAGTAAAAGGTAATGTATAAGAGATGTTACTATATACATATATACATATATTTAAATTGCAATAACATGGTCTATTGTTTCTTTAAGGATAAGTCTATAAAGGTGAAGAGTATTCATTAGTGTAAAGGAAGAAAGTTAATCAGGGTTAGTACAGGGGCATAACCAGTGTGCATTGAGAAATAGTTTTAGATTCTGTTTAAAAAGTGTTAGTGAAGACAGAGTTACGAGTTCAGTGGGTAGTAGTACAATGGCATGCAGGTTACACTGTTAGCAACAGGCCACCATTGATAGTGTTTTAACATGGAACATGAATACAAACAAATTTCAATATTCGTTGCACAATAGGATATATATCGTAACAGTAGGTTTTGGTATAAATATACCCATTGATGTGTGTGGGATAGAGAGTACATTGGGAAAAAGATGCTAAGGATAAAGCTGCCAGGTAACAGGAAAAGAGGAAGGCCTAAGATAAGGTTTATGGATGTGGTGAGAGAGGACATGCAGGTGGTTGGTGTGACAGAGCAAGATACAGAGGACAGGAAGAAATGGAAACAGATGATCCCTCTGTGGTGACCCCGAATGTAAGCAGCCGAAAGAAGAAGATGTTTGTGTTCAGGTTATTTTGCAGCTATGGTGGGGGGGGGGGATGTCAATTAACAACTATTATATCCTTGCAGTATGAGGTCCTCATACCTTTTTTCCTGTTTATGTCTTGCAGGTACCATGTCAAGAGAGTGACTACCTGTGTTCACTCCACAGGAAAACAACATCCTCATAAACTTCATGGTGCATCACCATGGAACCCTCTTTGGGCATATGGCCCACGATCTGCAGGAGACAACTGCCCTGTGGAATGAGCTCGTCCACAGGGTAAACGATGTCAGCCTGCATAACCGCAGTTATGACCAGGTGCGACATCGTTGTACTGACCTCATCATCCACCACGCCTGTCAGCATGCTGCTGCAGTTAGGAGGGACCAGCTAGCCACAGTTGGGGGTCATGCCATCCAGCCCCCACTGACACATGTGGAGGAGCTCCTCACCAGCCTTGGGGCACCCATGTGCTAGCCAATTCAAGAACCAGAAGATAGCATTGTGGAGGTGGGTGCTACCCACATAATGGATGAGGAGCATGCGGGTAAGGCCCCAGGGCACATTAGTAGACCACTGTTGCTTATCCATCTTCATCTGTAAAGTATCTTCATGCATATGTCAGATAACATAGTCTACTGCTGCAGTGTAGTAATTAACAGATGTGCATAAGCTGTAGTATTGTGGGTTTGTACTGTTGATGTACTGAAATGCTGCTCCCACCATGTACCAGTGCCACAGGTGTGGCTACTGACATCACATCTGTCACAGAACTATGTAGGTCCCTCTGATATACCTCTGGGGCAGCAGCCAGTAGCTGGTGAGTATGGAGGTCTTTTGTTCAGGTTTGCCAATACACTGGCCATGTTATGGCCATGGCATTTGCCATGCACACATGTAACACACCTACCCATAATGCATGCTGTAATCACTTCTGTGTCACTGTTAGACAGAGGCACAGTATACTAACCTCGAAAAAGGGCATAGCAAAATTAATTTAAAATGGGTGGTGAAAGCCATACACACCCTGGCTAGGCTTATAAATGCCCTAGGGCAGATAGCCTAGTATGAACCTATGAACCTATGAACATGTTCACTTATTGTTGCTGTTAACTGCACTGCATCACAGGGGTCACCATGGTGGCATATCTGAAGGGTATGTAAGAGTCCTGCAGTATAACTAACAACCTGTCAGTGCAAGATGTGTGGACAGAGATAAACATAATGGTGGGACAAATAATCTACAATAGGGACATGTCTGAAACTATTACCCTTATACAGTGGCTACAACAGTATATATACCAGTATTACAATGGCAACTGTTACAGATCTACACAATAGCATATCACAATACCACAGTCCACAACTTCTACAACCTGTAATGTGATCCTAACATGAGCAATGAATGTGTAAGATGGAATCCTATGTTAGGAGAACAAATATGGGGAATACATACCTTAACAAACAATGGAAGCATATGTGTGCACACACTCCAAATAACATATTGTGGAAGCAGCTTTTGAGGTACTGCAGCATTTACTTGTCTTGAGTATGCACCTTCCATCAAGTACAGGTCCTCAATGTCACACCAAGTAATGGTCTGCTGTCCAAGAAGTATGTCCATGACATTTGCCCACTCACGTGCAACAGAGGCAGCCGTGGCTTGCACATATTTTACAAACCATGGAATGGATCCCATATCCAAAAGGTAGCACTCAGTAGTGGGAGACATAGCCTTACCTTGCCATTGCATATACCATGGCAAACAGTGCAGACAAGCATGTATGTAACGATGAAGTATGGGACACCATTAATGTCAAAAATAAACAGATGCCCATCCAAGACAGCTGACAACATATGTTGCAAACTTGTCACAGAGGATGCCCAGACACATGCAGCAACACTGAGAGACTTGCAGGAATTCTAGCAAGTACTGCCTGTGCAATACCTGTGTTGACAATTACCTTGACTCTGCATAAGTGTGGCCTATGGGTTAGGGTAATCAGATGGAAGAGTTGTTCCACAAGAGACATCATCCTGGGCTCTCTACAGGTAGCATATGCATAACATCAGGTCTCCCAAAGGCATGTGTTGCAATGTGTAATGGTGTACCGAGACCAAGGCTGAAACCTACAGACAGTATTAATAAAGATACATGTACTGAATAAGCAACACCTCACTCTACCTCAGGCCCACCATCCCCATCTATACCTTGCTGGTGCCAGTGTACCCCTTTAGGTTTGCTGTTCATTAGCAGAAACTAGGCCAGTAGACATGGTGTTCTGAATTTGGGACACTGCAAAATGACACTCATGTGTGGCCTATAGTTGTCAAGCATCTACAAAAAGGCTGAGGATGGGGAGGGATGTCTTCCTGAAACACAATAGTGAACTGAAGCATACATCCAAAGCTCACTAAGAATGGCTGTATCTGAACACAGTCAAGGTCATGCATTGTGCCAGGCATAACTCTGACTCCAATAATGAAGGCACTGTGTGACCTCCAAGGGCTGTGCACATCAGCTAACCTTGCAATCTGGCAGACATTCGTAGGGCAGAGTGACCAAATAATGGCAAGTGAAGATGGACCATGCTAGTATACACATTCCAGGAATAGTGACTGTTGTAGTTCACTTAACAGGTGCTGCAACAAACCATCATGTTAAGGGTGTGCACACTTATGCAACCCACATATTGTAGCCATCCCAATCAACATCTGCACAGCTAACACATTTGTTTGATACTGCATTAGATTGAATAGGTCATATGTCACATATCAGGTGTGTGTAATGTTAACATATGCAGTATTGTGGCCCCATGGCATATCAGGGAAGATAGTGGCATGTCAATAAGGGTGTGAACACTCTTCATAGCCACAGTAAGCTTTGGAGGTTGTCAGTATAACTGGATTTTATTACTCATACATACACTGCTGATGATGAGATCTGCAAATTGGATGTCAGGCATTCATTATTGACATCTGTCCTCATATCAATCCAGGTATGTATCAGACAAACACATAGGGGCTGTGAGCAACAGAGCAAACATAACTGCCACACATATACACATTCAACAATGGTGTGTACACTTGTGAGGTATGGGGCACAGTACATGGCAGGGTGCTGAACAGGTGCACAGCAATACTGTGTACATGGGTGCAGTGTGTTCCAGGGGAAGGGGCATCACCTACTAACACAACTCATGCATCACAGAGATGTATAATGTTGGTAACAGGGATTGAGTATAGCTGCAGTGCATGCTGTTGAGCGCCATATGTCATGCATATTGACAGTTGGGTAATGAGAGGTCTGTGCAATCTCTTTTTGCCACCTTATCTGTGTGTGTGTGTGTGTGTGTGTGTGTGTGTGTGTGTGTGTGTGTGTGTGTGTGTGTGTGTGTGTGTGTGTGTGTGTGTGCACGTGCGCAGGAGCATATGTAGAGATAAGCAATAATGTACAGGTCTTAAAGTACATTTTCTGTTTCCCCTCGCAGGTGGCGAGGTGGGTCAGGGTCCCTCCTGCATGCAAACTGATGTTGGTGTCCATACAGACTCTGACAATGATGATAGGTATGGTGAGGCACAGGTGGGGTTGTCAGGGGCTGAAGCTGTGCCATCGGTTGACATCCCACTGTTATCCACCCCATCCCCACACACAGTAACATTGCCTATACATACCCCATCACCAGTGGCCATAGATGAGGGACAGTTGGCCGGTGGTGGCATGGGACAGGACAGTGTGGTGACTATTGCAAGTGTGTCTGCACACAGCAGCCATAGCCGGATGACAGGTGAGGTACCCCACAGGCAGATGTACAGGGGTGCTCGTAGGAGGGCTGTTGGGCATCATGCCCCTGGTGGAAGTGCCACAGCAGGTGTCACCAGATGCATGTTTTGGGCCATCATGGAGGCACAGGAATGTATGGAACATTATACCAGACAGGGTCTGAGGCTCCAGAGGGCTACTTATTCTGCTGTTATTGACAACATTCGTGATCTCGCAGGTGCCCACCGTTATTTTGCAGAGGTCCTGGATAGATAGTTGGGTGAGATGGTGGGAATCCTCAACCGTGCAATGTCTGTGCTGGAGCATATGGTGGGAGTAAGGCGACAGCCACGTGGATGTAGGTCAGCAACACCAACAGGTTTACGTGGACATGCAACAAGTCAGAGCCGCTCCCGTAGTGGCAGTACCAGCACCAGCACTGCAGCGGGAGTGCTGTCCACACCACAACACACCAGGCCATGTGCATGTGGCAGTGGCCAGTCCCAACAGTAGCCCAGATCCAGTGGACATTTGTCATCATCAGGGGAGAGTACCAAATCTGGCCTTGTACCTGGTAGTGCCTATGGAACCCCTGGCAGGCACAGTTCTCATGTCCATGGCTGGAGATGGTGAACTGCACACCCTGCCATGTACAGTCTGCAGCTGTCCAACAAACCCCTGTATAGGACAGCCACATGGCTGAACTGTGTGCATACATACACACAGACACACACATCACCAACACACATAGGGCACCTCCATACTTACACACACCACATCTGCACAGCCCAATTAATAACAAAACACCCTAACACACACACATGATGTCAACCAAACAGCTCAGCCTAGGTCTCTGGCAAACCCACAACACACCCTGTGCATATGATGATACCTGTGCCACATCCCTGTCATCCATAATATAGATGCAGGGACAGGCTAATATGTTTCTGATGCACAGGTTGAATGTACTGAGGTGTAGCAATGTAATGCTGTATAAGATGTTTTCAGCAGGAAAGTTTAATGCTTACATGTCAGGATGTGTCGCTGTCCAGCCATGATGCATTATAGCTCTTATTAACACTGACTGATAGTGGTCTCCATAATGTATTCAGTTTGTGTTGTAGGTGTCTATGTATCAGCATGATGTTGGTCTGCTGCTGTTGCCTACAAGGGGTATGGCACTCTGGTGACACACTGACTGTATCATATCCTGGGTACAGCTGAAAACAAGTAACAGGTCTGTATAAGAGTTATTACAT